>NC_045733.1:30108546-30121917 GCF_008692095.1 Etheostoma spectabile | reverse complement strand
TCTCCACAGCCAGCAGGGTTTTGTTTTTGGTGTGTTTGTCCTTTGACTTCTATAAGCATTGCTTTCAACATAATCACCTACACCCACGGACTCACGACACCACGGATTGAACTGAAATTTATATTTGAGCAGTTCAAGTATGGTTTGATATGGGTTAAATATATTGCTGTTAATTTAATCCTTAATTATGTGTGGTGTCCAGTATTTTATACATTTGAGCTGCTTCATGACAAAAGCCAAGAGTCTAAACTAAACATGGTAAAGCAGCATTTGCCTGTTATGCCGCATGCATATAGAACAAAGAAAAAAGTACATGTGAACTAAAATGAAAAAAGTTAAAAACATTTGTCTTCTCATGCGCCTACGATTGAGAGAGAATTTGCACTCTACACTTTCAATTCTGTAAGTACATCTCTAGTTTGTACACTGTTTTTATGTACCGTACTTTGTATCTTTGCAATATATTACTCTGTTTAATTACTATTTTATGTACTTTCTTTTAGTCATATTTTATACATCAATGTTCTTTTGTGCATTATTTTGTTTAAAGCTTATTCAATGCGAAATGTGCTATGGCTATAGTAATAAAACTTTTGTTCCGCATGGCTTTTAAAGCATGAGGGAGTGTGTCAACATCTGCTTCTTTGTAACCATAAATGAATATTGCAGCTCTGAACTGACTGAATATTATTAAGTTTTGTGCGACCACTTGACGGGCTTTGCTTGGCCAAAATGATCTTTCCTCCCCACACCTCAAATGCTGAGAACACACAAAATGGGTTTGAAAACACCTGAAACAGACAAACAGACTTACTGGGGTCCAGTTGCTGCATTTTTGAGTGTTATATTTCAACTCTTTTGTATGATTCGAAATTCAAGGATCCAGGTGTGACACGCACGAATGCACGCACACGCACACAATCAGTGTGACCCTGCCAAAGAGAAAGTGGAGGGCAGAATCCCAATGATTGTATCTCTATTGTGACTTGACAATTGGGTCTGCAGACAGAAAACAGGACAATACAACGCTTCTGTCATTGTGAATCAGAAACAAAGAGTGAAGAGGGTGCGTTAAAATCCTGCGTGTAACTGATTACAACCTGTTCTTTCATACGCAGGCGGAATTCACAAAAGCTCTCAGAAAATATAAAAACTGATACTCTTTTATTTCTAACTTTGGGATTAAAAGGGCTTCTTGAAAGCAAATGTTACCACAAACCGATTTGAAGTATTTGCTTAAAATTGTGCAAAGGTTCATTTGAAATAGTTTCCTTTGCTCAGCCTAAAGCAGCCTGGCTCTGTTGAGATGTTTTTCTGCTTTAGTTTATTTATAGATAAACAAATAAGATATAACATGTTAATTATTGAGCTTTACAAGAGTGGGAAGGCTGATTTTGGGACCTGCAGACAGAGCCAGGCAAGTCTTAATGGTAATTTAAGTGACTGATTCTTTTAATCGTAATTTTAACGTACAGATATGAGAGTGGTTTAATCAAAAGCATACTGCGTATATCTCAAAATGTAGAACTGTTCCTTTAAAGTCTGTGAAGAAATAATCATTTGTATTTCTGTTTTGTCTTATCTGTAAATATTTGTTTGTCCTCGGTGGCCTGCGGGTCGGCAGAGCTGAAGTAAAATATGTAGACTTCCAAAAACATCTACAGTACATAAAATATATCTGTGCGTGTGTGTGTGTGTGTGTGTGTGTGTTCAGACATTCCTGACCCCACTCAGAGGTCTCAGTCACACAACAAGGCTTTCACTGGTAGCCTGCTTAATATTCATTCTGACTCTCTGACACACACACAGACAGTTAGTACTGTGCAGCACTCTTGTTTTCAATGTTTAAGATGTCAATGAATGAAGTTGTATAAATAATACAAAGAGTGAATTAAAGCAAGAATGTGTGTGTGAGTGTGAAAGTGTGTTTCCGAGAGAGAGTGAGTGAGTGAGTGAGTGAGTGAGTGAGTTTGAGAGAGAGAGAGAGAGAGAGAAAGAGAGAGAGAGAGAGTGTGAGTGAGTGAGTGAGAGAGTGAGAGAGTGAGAGAGTTTGAGAGTGAGAGAGTGAGTGAGTGAGTCTCCACACCTCAAACTGTGGCCAGTTCATGCTCATGCCCGGTCCGTGGGTGTTCCTCCACCATCTGAGATCTTCAGTGTCATTGGCTGCTTGGATGGTCTGACCCAGGTCCCGGTGCAGGCCTCTGAACCTATTGGGCAAAGTGACTGTCAATCATCACATCTACTGTAAGCCCTCCACCTCCTCCTCCTCCTCCTCCTCCAGGTCTGTCAATAGAGAGATTTTAAATTCAAGTTTAACATTCTTTTGTCTGACTTGGTGTCCTATAAGGTTTGTTATTTATCTAACCACTCTTGTTTAAATTAGGAATCAACTAGTTTTTTTTCCTGCTTAGTTCTTTCATGTAGATATTTTAAATAACATTTTTGGTGTCTTAAGCGTAGTTCAGACCAAAGATTTGCGACGAGACAAAAACGTTGGAAAGGAAAAGTTGCAGCGGTCTGACCCGGCTCGTCTCAGCTCGATTCCAACCAGCTGAGGGCCAGTGGCTGGTTTTAGAGCGCGTGGGACGTCCTCTGTTTCAACAGCCAATCCACTCATAAATCAGAGGAATAAAACGTTATTTTGTTTTATCACTACTAGAAATGCAACCGAAGCAAGCATCTATCAATCACTGTCCTCTTTTGTACTTTAAAGCTATAGTCTCAACTGAACTGGGCTTTATAAATTCAATGTGTTATATGTTAATTTCCCCCGTTAACATGCAGCTCCTCTGATGAATTATCAGATAATGCAACGATGTGAAAGGGTTCGCTCACTGTGATGACGATACAAAGAATAATCACCTGAATCTGCAGCTCCTCTCTGATTTATGGAGATTTATAGATTCAGCTTTTGTTAATCTGACCGGTTGCAACTTTACTGTTCTGGTTCACCCTCGTCGCTTTCAAACGCACACTGAACAAAATAGCGTGCTGAAGGAGGGTCTGGATACTCTCCACAGTATTCGGGATATGAGGAAAATGTGCTCTGGTTTAATGACATTTCTTTAAACTTATCAGAGTCTTCCTGGGCGGTGATAAACTTCGTACAGGGTTGCTGCAAAATGGTCGTGCGTGAAAAAAAACTCACATTGGACAAACAGTCTGGCTAGCTGTCTCAATTTACCATGCAGAGATAGGAGGAGCAGTCAACAGTAGTCGTCATAAATCCATTGAATTTAAAATTTCAAAGAAATCCATTGAAATAAAAACACAAAGAAAGCAGAAGGAAATGGAAAATAGATGCATCCGGTGGAATTTCGTGCAGCACCGGAGCAATACCGGACACGAATGATATGGACTAGAAAAGTTATAGACGAGCTTGTGAACATATTGTAATAAAGTATTAAGCAGCTTAAGTGACAGATATTATCTCAGGAGTTGGCAAAAACAGAGATAATATCATTGGTCATTATTATCAGCTGCACTGTTATATATATATACCGTGTAAATAGGAAAACTGTTTGCTAAAATTATCATACCAACTTAAAAAGGTGACACAATGTCAGTGTTGTGTTGACTACTTTCCTCTTCCCCTAAGTGGCCAAAAACACAGATCACACATCTCATCAACGTGACTGCTGTGTTATTTAGTGAAAAGCTGCATTCATTGATTTTTGTCACTTTGTGGTTAGCAGAACATGCTGTAAACAACATTTACATATTATCCTCTTTTGAAGGGACTGTATTGAACGTGTTGCACTTACACATTAGACTGACATGGAGCAACATTAGCATTTTTGTGAAGTCATGTTCGTGTCCATTTGATGAATGTGAAGATGAAGTCAAAATTTTCTCTCTCTTGTAGCAGTTTTTGGTCTCCATTAACTTCTAAGGGAAACAGTTGTCTCTATAGCTATTAAATGCTCCACTACAGTATGTACCCCCGCTAATTAAAAGCTGATTTTCCTTGTCTTTTATTAAAGTAAACTGAATGTAATTGAGTTTGGGATTGTTGGTTTGACAAAACAAGACATTTGATGACTTCATCTCAGACCGTACATAAAGTGTTGGGAAACTTTTAGTCACTATTTTCCATCATATTATAGACTAAACAATTAATTGAGAAAATTATAGTCTGATTAATTAGTTGCAGCCCTTATTTACACATCAGCATACACAGAGCAACATTAACATTTCTTTGTTTTTGGCCATCTGATGAATCAGAGTTCAATGTTCACTCTACTTTTAGCTTTAACTTAGCAGTTTTGGTGTCCTCCAACTCCTGAGGGAATTATCTGTCTTGTTGGCTGCTAATTACTATGTTCATCAGCTCGTCTCTAACTGTGTCTGTCTGCTGCTTGCTGCTGAGCAGGTCACGTTCAGTGGCTTAATCAGAACGTTTTTGCTAAAAAAAGCTGCATGCTGCTGCTGGAAACAAGTTTGATGAGACCACAGAGAGTGAATCAAAACAATTAAGTTGCTGTAAAACTAAAACAATGGCTGTATTCAAGACCACCTACTACATTAGCAGTACATACTGATTTGGCCAAAATGTGGCATGTAGAATGCAAACAAAGCAAAATCTGCAGTGTGCCCGGAATACACTGTACTGTACACACAATTACACAGTATGTTAAGGTTACTGATTATACTGTGTATTCCCGGGGCTTGGCCTTTAAAATCCTCAAGCCTCAATTTAAAAGGTGGAAATCCAGATGAGCCTTTTGTATGTGCAGATTTTCTAGTCAGACGTATCAGCTCCTTGTTGGCTTGTTTACACTCAGAGGTGATAGGAAGGAAAAACTTCTATTCATCTACAGCCAACCTTCCCAAGAGCTGCAAGTAAATGACTGATGGCTGTTTGGACACTGGACTTTGTCTTGAAGCCTGTTGACTGTATTCAACAGAAAACAGACCGGGGTCGGAAATACTTTTACATAAATACATATAAACCTTACAAAACTCATCAAAGTAGCCAAAGTAGCTAATGCTTTCCAAACCAAGTGATGTACTGTATGGTGGGACATTTTTGCACAGGTCTGGAAGTTATATGAATAGTTTGTCCAAATGCAAATCTAAGAGTAAACTTGTAAGTTTATAGAAATATTCCACCATTTTTTTTTTTACCTTATGAAGGTCCACTCACTAGCTTTTTATGTGGAGGTTTCAGCCACATCTCACAAACTTCCAAAGTTGTTGAATTTTGTAAAATGTGATGGCTCCAACAGTTCTTTGTCAAACTACTCCAGGGTCAAAACCTTCAAACTCAATATTCCACTGTATGCTTCACAGTTGAGGGATTTTCTTAATTTATAATACAAAACTGTCCAGTACTTTCAACTTTTTCCTTGTATTGGGACAGACGGACAACCCAAAAACATAAGGCCACTGGCATCCTAAGCTAAAAAGGTTGGGAACAGACAACTGCTCATTAGTGCCCTCGTAATTCCCTTCAGGTAATGACAGAGCTCAGGCTGTGAGTCTGGAGTTTTAGACTGAGGTCACTGTAGGAGGGCAGGTGGGCTTTCAATAGGATCCTGAACACTCTCTTCTATACTTCTATACTTCAAGTCAACTTTACCTTTGACTTTGATTTTAGACATTTTACTGTAAAGGAAAACCCCTAAGAAACAAAAGACAAGTCACTGGGTGGACTTTTTCCAAGTACATTCCTATCAAATCTCATCACTTCTCACTCAAAGAGTTAATTAAAGATGAAGTTTTTGTTCAATATTTGAACAAAGATCTGGTCGGACTTTGCCAATGGTGGTTACTGTGGTAACAGTGGCTTGTTCAAACAGAATGAGAGGTCAATAGTTAATAAACAACTCCATGAGTTTTCTATTAATCCCTGTGTACATAGACATATGGTCACACACACATTAAAACCTCGGCGTTCTGCATGCCTTCACCATCAGCTAATCACTCTGTGTGTGTGTGTGTGTGTGTGTGTGTGTGTGTCCTACCCTTCTTTGACAGACAGGTCGAGGTGTGTGTGGATGTCCTGCAGGACTTCTTTAAAGAAACGCAACCTCTTGCGCTCTGCCTCCTGGGTGAGGTCAAACACCTGCTCCATGTCCTCCATATAGCGAGGGTTACAGCGGTTCAGCTCCTCCAGGGCCTTCGTGTAGCGCTCCTTCCCCTGCAACACACACACAGAGCACACACTGAGTTACGTGGGCAGCGTACACACTTAGTTCAAGTCTATCGCTGGTGAGAACCTGTGGCTGCATCTACAGAATGGAATAGTCTTCAGCTGTGAGGTGTTGAAAATGCAATGCATGTAAAGTATTAGGATGCATAAATTAGCCCCCCTGTTGTAACTGACCAACTTCTTTTGGGGAGCATTGTTAGGCCTTTATTTAAACAGGACAGCTGATTACATGAAAGGGGAGAGAGAGGGGGAATGACATGCAGCAAAGGGCCGCAGGTCACAGTCAAACCCTCAACCACTGCGCAGAGGAGTAAACATTTTTAATATGTGCGCCCACTCTACCAACTAGCTACAGCTAACATGGCCACGGGTGATTTCAAAGTAAGTGATGGGGGCCAAAAAAAAGCAGCTGTCGCCAAAATGAGAAAACTTGAGCAGTTTGAGTTAGATGGTTTTCTTCCAAAGTTAAAGCTTTTTTTAGTTTCAAATTCCTTGTTTGTGTTTTCCTTATGGAGCTGCAACAAGAACGAGAGGAAATTTGGTACTTAAAAAAAACTTGATTTTGATAGATACCCACTTGATTTGGCTGTCTAGCCTCAGATTAGCTGCTATGTACCTAAGAAAAATAAAATTCCTTTTTTAGGATTGGGACACTTGTCCCACACTGTGAGCAAACGCAATCATGAAACAGCATGTGTTGATCACCTGAACAACACTAAGGGGCTGCTGATACGTACAGTCTGGTTGTGTGTCCGGACAGTGAAGTCCAGGTGCTTTTTTTGCAGACTCTACGGATGAGTCATGATATTGGATTTCATGTCTTTTTGTTGCCTGACGCAGATCTTTGTTTACTTCCTGACCTTGAATTTGTCTCAGGATTTCCCTGTTTTCGGTTGACAATTTCCCTTTTCAGGACCTGGAGCTTTTTCTCTGCTTTCTCTCTCTTTTTGCAGAGCAGAGAACAGTGGAGACAAGCCTAGTCACGTTTCATAACTCAAAAACACACACACAGGTATGTTTTCTAGAGTCACTGACACACCCAGACTAGTACAAGTGGAGCTACACATGGTACTGTATCCATGTAGTGTATTTATAGTGTGTTTTGTACTTTCTCAGCCTCCTCAGTGCAGCGCTCCGCCCGGGTCGTGTATTTGCGAACTTCCTCCTGCGACTTGGTCGGGTCGGCCTTGGCGTGCGTTTCCCTGTTAAACGCCGTCCACTCCTCCTTCCTGGCCTGATGGTAGCTCTTCTTACAGACCTCCACCTGCGCACACGTACACACACATTGCTGTTGCAATCAATACAGCTTTGATTACATTCACCACACCTTATGTTTCTCAAATGTCTTGTTTCCTCATTGACACATTTGAATAGTCTAATATTGCAAACATGACACATTCACCAACACTCATATTGTCAAATATAATTAACTTTTAGGTTTTATACATATGTATATACATGGACATATGTACAGTATGTACATGTTAATATGTAGTTTTTTAATTATCTTCTAATTATGCATATACAACTACATTCCTTTATACTTGTTCAGATTCAGTTTTATTAATTTGGCCATACTGTCTACATCTTGTATTACTTAATTTATATTTTTTGTTGAGATATTTAAGTGCCCATATTATAAATTCAATCACTTTTTCTGGGATTTGGGATGTGTGAGACAAAGAAGTCTCCCAGCTAATCCTGCCTTGTACTGACCAAAGTTGGACAAAGTTATCTAGCTGATGTGATCTCACCTCGCTACTGAGCATGTGGAACTCCCAACAAAGATAATATAGAAGAGAGATGTCTCACTTTGTAGCTAAAACAGAGAGCCAAACACACAAGATGAAAACAGGATCTGCAGCAATGTGCAGTAAAACAAAACTATGTTGTTGTTGTTTTTTCAACCATGTAAACCTTTTCTGGTACAACCCCAAAATACAATTATAAACCTGAAAATGGCCATAATATGGGCGCTTTAACACTCGATCTTAACTTGCCCCATTTCTTTTTTACTTAGATACAGATCTTGCTTTTACTTGTGTGATTTTCTTTTTAGTTATTAACAGGCATTGGTGGGGGTGCCTGAGGCCAAAGATTTTCATTGCCAACAACTACTTCTCTTATTGTTGAACACATGATAATAAAAAGCCTTGAACCTTGAACAAAGTGGCTCCTCTCAAAGTAGCATCTGTTCCCAATCACAAAGCTATCTCACACTTTGCAGGATACAAAAATGATAGTGAACAAGGTCAGGTATAACAATTATGTTAAAAATTTTTTTTTAAAAAGACCTGTTGAAACACTCCAAGGTTTGTGCACCAAGATAAAGTAAAATGTAAGTGCACAGGTCAGGAATACGCCGACAGTGGAGATACCACGTAAGTACGGAAAGAACTGTGATTGGCTGCTTGTGTTTTCCCCAACATGTTTCTGATGTTGATGGAGTTTGTTGAGAGTGAAGCCGACATTAACGAAGTTAAACAGACTGTATAAAAATGTTTTTATAGCTCAATGCTCTCCCTTCTCGTCATTGAAGCCTCTGTGTTTACAGGCTTGTGGTGATGTGCAATGTGCTATAGGCGCCAAAAAAATTCTGTTTGGTACTGCCAATTTGGTTTGTTTCGTCATGGTTCATGTGTGCAATAAACATTACACTTTGTGACAAAAACATTGTGGAAGAGAATTGTGATATAAATTCTAAGCTAAAAAAAAAAAGTGATTCATGTTTTTCCCCAGAATGGTGCAGGCCTAGTGGGTACCCATGGTACTTGGTTGACTAAAAATCCAGCTTTACTGACATCCCAAACCACCCAGACAGCCCTCACCTCTTTCAGTTTGCGGACCCAGGGTTTTTGTGCTTTGCGGAAGCCGTCATCCGCCTCCTTGGTCTCCCTGAAGCCTCCGATCATCTGCTTGTGGAAGGCATCCTTCTGCCAGTTGCGCACCTTCTCGCTGTCCTCGCCCGACAGCCGTTCCCGCATCTCCAGATGCAGCTCACTGAGTCGATCTGCCGCCTGCATGAAGGCGTGCCACGCTTTCTCCAGCGTACCATACTGAGGACCTGAGGGACGAGAGTGGGGAGAGGTGACACACTCTTAGCATCCCATTTAGCTTGAAACAGAAAAAAAGAGACAGTGACCAACCGCCTTTATTGGTTGGCTTGTTTGTGTATATAAATGTCAATTCTTGGGCCGAGGTCAAGATGGTGAACTAACTCACTGAAATGATTAACTATTGCAGTGCCCGTTCAAAATGTGCTTGTTCGGGATGGACCAACTGCTTAACCTCTGGTATTGCTTGCAGCTTTCTCAAGAATCGGCTCATCCAAGTAACTTCACACTTGGCACTGTGCTTTCTCGGGTCCTGAGCATTACACCCACCATGACATAGTTGGGTATCCCGAGCAATTGCTTTTTTTAAATTTGTTTTATTCGTTGTCTGCTGCAGCCCATGTGATCTGTTTTTTTTTTTGACTCGCCTTTCTCCACGACACTCCTCCACCTCTTGGCCCAGTCGCTCAGCTGCAGAGAGTAACTCTTCTCTATCTTTGCCCTCTCCTGGAAGCAACTGACTATTTCGTTACACAGCCGGTGGCCATCGTCTATCCGCTTCACCGTCCTTTTGTAGTTTCCTGGCTGCAGAGGGACACACACACACACAGTACACACACAGTACACACACAGTACACACACAGTACACACACACACACACACACACACACACACACACACACACAAAACTTGGGCATTGAAATGCTTCTCTACTGTTATATCAGTTGGTCTTTTCAGTTCAATACTTGTTATCAACATGCTAATATTAGTGTAATGCAAAATGTTAACACGGCAGGATAATTAGCAGACTAGCGATGATGTACACAGACTGAAAAAGATACAAACTGCTAGTAGTAAAAGAGGACAGAGAGTGAGTGGAAGGTTGAAGGTATGTAGTTTTTCCAGATGGAAGGCTGTGAAGCTGGCAGTCAGTCAGCAGAGACTCATTATGTGTCTGTGTCTCTATCTAAACACCACCTCCGGCTGCTTCAATAGCCTCAACAAGTACGCAACACACGGTGGTATAGTAGTATCGTTTCCGGACCAGTGCAAAATATAGTGAGGGCATTACTGATACTGTATCTGATCTGATGTAATAATTCACATACAAAGATTGCAATGTCTGCTGTTTGTTAACTAAGTTACTGATTTTGTAATTCTGTAGCTCAGTAAATAGAACGGGTCATCCTGTAATCACGGGGCTGGTGCTCAATTTTCCCCAGCTCCTCCTGCCCACACGTCGAAGCATCCTTGGTTAAGATACTAAACCCCAAATTGCTACCAGAATGTTAGCAGCTTAGCACCATGGTGATCGCTGGGTGTGTGAACGAGTGACATTTGAAGCTCTTTGGATAAAATTGCTATATTCATGCAGCCAATAATGTGTGAGCAAGCACTACCAGTCCAGTGCATAATTTAATAATTTGAGTTTTCTCCTAACTTCAGTAATAAGCCTGCATGTGTGAAGTGTGTGTGTGTTCCTACTGTACCTCCCAGAAGCTGTCAGAGCTCCCCAGGTCGCTAAGGTCTCCATTGGAAGACATATTGGGGTCGGCCTTACAGCAAAGAATGGTGGCGGCTACAGAAAAGACTGCACAGAGAGAGAGAGATGGTATCAGGTTTCACAAGCTAGGTAATCAGCCTGGTATCTCAAGACAGGGCACAAAAATCAAGTAAAAGGACAGCTATCAATCACATTTGTTTCATAGCACCTTTTACACAGTTAAGTGTAGTTCAAATGGCTGCAAACTGATTGACCAAACATTTTAACCTAACTAAGAAGAGTTAAACAATAGAATCAATAAAACGCTAAATAAAATATAAAAAAAGGCTTTGTATGTTGAGGGGTCTGGGGGCTTTTATGATTTCCATAGAACACATCTGTAAAATAATTTGTGTCCTCTATTTTGGGTACCAGAGTCTTCATCGTTGCTGACTAACAGGGCTGTTTTCTCTACACTGCTGCCCAGTTTTTTTTCTTCTATACACAACCGGACTGTGTGTCCGACAAACACTGATGCCCATACACACACATCCGCTCCGTTACTGAGGCAGGAATCTGTGTCAGCCAGTCCTGTTAGTCCACAATGGATCTCATTCATCAAAGAGAAGACGCACAAACATTTGTACAGACTCGTCTCTGATAATGGTTCAAATCATATTTAACTGTGTTATGTCTCTGCCTCGTCATGCTCAACAAAACTAAGACTCAAACAGCCAAAAGGAGAAACAAGATGAACGCCTGTACTGTACCTTAAAAGAGGCCCTGTGGAGTTTTCTTATAAACATATAAAAAGTTATGTTTAACTGTTTTTTTTTTTTTTTTAAGTACCCCAAATCCAGTATAGTTTACATTCATGTTTACTAGCTAGCTGTCTTCCATTTCTCTGCCTTTGTTGGCTCTTTGCAGCATATCTTGGTGTGTTATAGACACCTGTAGATCAGTGGAGGAGTGTGAAACCATTGGCATTGGACTGTGTATCGCGTCACACAGGTGTGCAATCACGTAGACGCATGTTGGGCAGAATAAACAAAACAGGGATCGCCTCACTGAAAACCAGCTCCGTTGTGCTACTAGAGATAAAAAGGTAACCTTTAAAGTCCAATTGCAACAAGAAATCACATTGAAGTGGTTTCCAAATGTAATAATAGAAATAATAATAAAAAAATAATAATAATGGAGGGGTTCCCAACCCTGGAGTCTGGACCCCTCGGTGGATCCCAAGATAAATCTAAGTGGTCACAAGATGAGAAACAAATAAATTATGTTTAGTATTTACAACTTTTCTCAGATCTTTTTAGTGTGGCCCCAAAACAACGGCATCATAGTGCATTTATATTATTACAGATTTATATATTGCTTATAAATGTTACTCAGGGGGAGGGGGTGGGGGGAATTAAAGTAAAGTTTTACCGATTACCTATAAGCAAAGAAATTCTACAGAGCAATAACCAAATGCAGAGAAAGAGGCCATGGTGATTAAATGAAAAAATATCAATTCAATATAAAATTTCTCAGTTCATTGTGACCTGACTTCTCTATACGTTGCCTTCCTCCATGCTGTCCTCCCATTGGACAAAACCCTGTCTCAAGGCTAGACAACTGCCTGTGGCAGACGCAACATAACTGTGGAGGACAACATGCCACTACTCTACAGTAAGACCTTGCTGTGTGCAGCGATCTTCTCTCCGCAATGATTCTAGATGTACATCTAGAAGTCAAACTCTCAAATCTAAACTGATTACTCCGTGAATATACCTGTGATTTAAGTGATCAAATACACATCAAGAGGGTTTATTTAATTATATTATTACTGTAGAAAAGTGTCAAACAGAGTAGACTGTATCTATGTTATAAACTATTGTTGCTACAGGCTCAACTTGACAAGACTGTTCCTGGTTATTTATCCTCCTCCCTCCCACAACGTTCTCTCTCACTGTAAATGACTAGATGACTCCCAGAATAACAGCGGTGGATGTAGGATGTGCACTGGGAGCGGGCTGGTGCTAAATTAGATGCAGTGTACAACGGTCGCCTTGGTGAGCTCTGCAGGGAACAATGTGGGAGGGAGTCTAAATAAATAAATCTACGGTTAGCCCAGACTATAAGACGAGAGAACAATGACTTCTGTGACATGCTAACACCTGGTTGAGCCTTTATTAAAAGATTTAATATGCATCTGTAGGAATGTGTGTGTGTGTGTATGTTGTGTTTAAGGAGACAAGTGGCATTCAAGATTAGCCAAATGCTATGACATTTAACAACACAAAATCAAACATCACAACTCAAAGACGATGCAGCGTATCCAGTTAACCATCATGTTGACCCGTTCTCATATATCAATGTTCTTTTTAACTACCCAATTATAACTACCCAAAATGACATGATTGATTCCACACAATGCTTTTTGGCAAGTACAAATCTCTACCTTCATTAATTTTGGGGCGTCTTATTCAATTTTATAGCATTTGAAAAAATATATATACATATACTATATATAATACTATACTTCAAAATAGCATTGAGTAAAAGTTGACATATTCCAGTCTGTGATTATCCATCAACATACATTCCTTTAATTTTTCCTAAATTTCTGCTCTTTCTAACTCAAATATTAGGTATAATTTCCTATAAATGAGATTTATTGACCATAAATTCCAAAA
>NC_045733.1:30106834-30108536 GCF_008692095.1 Etheostoma spectabile | reverse complement strand
CTGTAAAACTAAAGTTAATAAGTTAGTGTTAAGTAGTGTTGAAAATGTCAAAAAAAGTGAAAAAAGTTAAAAACATCAATAAAAAAACGTCAACAAAAGTGTTGATTTTCAATTTTGGATGGGAAGACAACACAAGGGTTAAGACATCTGAGTTTTAACTTTCTCTCCACACAGTAGACACTGTCCAGCAGTGTGTGTTTGTGTGTGTCACAGGTGAATGGTAAGTATGCTAGCAGCGGAGGTATCTGCCACCAGCATGCTGGAACATGAGTATGACAAAACTGACTTTGCCATGGATTGCTAATTACTACTCATATATCCTATAGGACAGAAGTGTGTGAGTTTCAGGGTGCGGCTCATGGAAAACACGGAGCTTTGGCTGCTTGCACATGTGCACAAGTTTTACTATACCTGCTGTCAGAATAAATACAACTGATCAAATGTCAACAGAGGGTTACTATTCACCACAAAGAGCTTAATGCAACACGTTCCCTTCATAGAAAACAGCCACTCAACCATTAATTCACAACCAACGGCTGTCGTGGTCCGTAACATTCAAACCCAAACAGTTCGTGTTACTAGAGCTAAAAAACTACAGCTGTATTTAAGACAGGCATTATTGTTTGACATCAATTGGTTTCTGAAACAAGAGAGAGACAAAGCCACTTCATGTTAATCCTTTTATGTTTTGTTTATAATACAGTTGGAAGGTTGGGAAGGACTGCAAGTGCCCTGACCTTTTATTTTTTAATGCTTTGGTTTTCACATCGACACATGGCACATTAGTAGCATAAAGCAGGCTCTGCCTTGGCTAAACACTCACTGGAAAGACGACGTGCGGGTGTACGAGCCAAGATAAACTATCCTGGTACTGATGCATTTTTATAGATCCTACGTAACTTCTAGGCAAGTTCCGCCCTACGAAGCAGCTCGATTGGTTGGGATTAGGAACTAGTATTACCTGGGGACCTCTAGTAATTTGTAATACTTGCCTGGCATATTTCACCAAACACAGAGGTTGTGTGACAATATTAGCCCAGTGCTCTCCTCCCCTGAAAAATGCTCCCATAAGTCATTAGTTCAATCAAAAAATATGACTCATGTTGACGTTTGCGGCCGCATTTATTCTGACGGGAGCCAAGCAGAAAGTAAAGCAATCAAGTATTATCGCTATGTTCCAGCGGGTGCGTCTGTGCTGCGTCCTGGAGGCGGAATTACGTCACGTACTGTGTCACGTACGTAACCGACGAAGTAACATAACAAATCCAACAAGTCCATGACTTTAACCCTAACCACGATGTTCTTCGTTTTATTCCTTCCTTGTTTTACATATTAGTATCAATGTAGAACAGTCCAGAATAACAACTCATACAGTACATAAATAAATGAATACTTAAATGAGATAAAAACTACAGAACGTATCAGAGGGATAATAAAAGGTTAGGAGCAATTACATCGAGATGGCGGTTTCAGGTTTCTCAAACTAACCACGTTTTTGTGAACTAAACCAAGTACTTTAGATGCTTAAAAACCTAACAGCGAGCATTTCACATGTTTTAAAATGTAGGGTATGTCTGAGGACTTTGTGTGTGTGTGTGTGTGTTCCTTGAGGATGTTTACATTCCTCAACCCCTGATCCTAAACTTGGGTTCAATTCCCTTAGTTTAAACACACACACACACACACACACACACACACACAC
>NC_045733.1:30090701-30106824 GCF_008692095.1 Etheostoma spectabile | reverse complement strand
ACACACACACACACACACACACACACACACACACAAGCTGTAGATAAGTATGGTCAGAGGGCGGACAGCGGTAGTCGTAGGAGACTATGTACCACATCATTGTCACCATTAGAGCCAACGTGATGATCTACAGCAATGTAGAAGCTGACGCGTCTGTTTTTGACAGGCCATCATTTCTA
The DNA here is from genome assembly GCF_008692095.1 of Etheostoma spectabile. Taxonomy (NCBI): domain Eukaryota; kingdom Metazoa; phylum Chordata; class Actinopteri; order Perciformes; family Percidae; genus Etheostoma; species Etheostoma spectabile. Next base: position 30,106,645 of record NC_045733.1, on the reverse strand, counting down.
AAAAGTATTGCACTGTTGCATAGTTCAATAACAATGTTCGTTACAATAACTTCCGGGTAGAAAGGCATGGCAAGGAATAACGTGACATAGTCTCATCTCATTTATATTAAATGCATGTTTGATGTTTTCAAATTTCAACACTTTCACGAACAACAGGTTAAAGACCTAAACCTGGTGGTGGCTTTATATGAAACAAGCACACTTGAGTAATATCAATCTTTTCATACAACTATCTTAAAGAAAGCCACTATACTTTACAAAATATTGAACTTTTCCCTTTAAGCATCTGGACTCCAGGTTTTTAACCACCCAGGTTATAAATCATCTCTCTCCTGGAGACATAAACATGAAGAACGGTTTGGATTATACATAAAATCTGTCACTTGTAATAGTGACTGAGGCCCACAAGCTGTTTTATCAGCCCTGTTTTCATGTTACAACTCATGGGGATTTCCTTGATCTTACAGAAATACCTAGGAATAAAATAAATGTGTCACCCATCACAGCTCTGTTTGTGTCAATTTAGCCCCTGGTTTAATTTTCATTCACTCCATTAACCATCTGAAGGCACCCAAAAGCTACAGGTTGGTCCTTGATCCAAATCTGGGCCGCAGAGTGTCAGGCCTGACCGACAGAGAGCAGGAGTGTCGTTCAAAGAGGGCAAAAGTGATGGAAGGAACGCTGAAAGAAGAGAGGAATGAGAGAGCAGAGCTCGCGGGGTATAAGCGATAAGATGAGGGAAGTGCAGGAGAAAACATCCGTCCGGGATGAGATAAGCGTTGCTTGCCACCACTGTGTGGAAAGAGGAAAGTGAAATAGAGACGGACATTTACGAGCCTAAGAAACAGAGGGAGGAAGAGAAAGAGGTCTGATAGCATAGCAAGCATCTTCTCAGGCGGTTTCTGTAACACAGCAACAGCATAGAGGACGTGTGGAGCTGGTTTGTCGAGCTCAAATAAACGAAGGAGAAGTGAACGCGTACTACAGATGCAGCCGAATACATTAATCACGAATCAAATGACAGAAACAACAGAATTCTACACCTCTACTTCCCTTTGTGCTGCTAAGGTGTGGTTGCCTCACTTAAAAAACAATCATTTACCATGTACGTCTGTAATTTAAGGATACACTCGCTTATTAGTCAAGAAGAAGACTAGACAAGAAATAAACAACATTCTGAAACAGAATACATACACACACAATTATATATATATATATATATATATACATACATACATATACACACACACACACACACACACACATATCTTAGTTCAATTTTTTTTCTCAGTTCAGAAGCACAAAGAGGATCAGAGAATCCTGTCAATCATGTCATTCAATAGACAATACGGAGATATCTGCATCTAATACAGGCCTATAACAAGGTGGGTGATGGTAGCGAGAGAGAGAGAGAGAGAGAGAGAGAGAGAGAGAGAGAGGATTCTAGCTGTTGGTTTATAGAGAAATGGGTCAGGCCAGTAAAGAGGAGGAGGAGGGGAGAGACCAGCTGAGGGAGAGACGAGGAGGAGGGAGTGACGGATAGAGAAGCAGGTCCAGACCTCATAAGCTCCACTGGAAAAACTCACGGCCATTAATCTGATTAATGTACACCAACAGTTTCCCTGCCGCCAGGCTCCGTCTATATGTTCCTACACATCGAGCACTTGGAGGCCTGTTCGAGTATTAGTCTATAAGCTCCTCTGCTACGTCTGCATCCAGCAGTTTGGGAGAGTATGTACTGTAGGTACACATTGGGAGAAACACACATCAGGGCCTGGAGGCTTCAAGCATATAAAACAGAAGCGTTTTCAGATACTTTTTTTTGTTGTTGCTCCAGCTGCTGTTGCTCCGCCAACAGCAACAGCGGTGTGCCAGAGCGCTGCTGTGTCTCTCTACCAAATGAGAGACTCACGGAGACTCACAGAAAATAATAACCAAGCTCATAGTGATTACCAAATGGCTGATGTTGGCACAAAAATAAAGCACATTGTGGGTTTGTTTGAAAGCCTGTTTGCTGCACTGTCCGTCACTCGACATGGCAACTGAAGTTTGTAATGTAGTGTTTGAGTGAACTTCTTGGATGAGCTTGTCCGCAGGCTGTTCCATTAGCCTTGTTTCCACGTTACAGGACTACTTGATTCACACTGCTCCTCTGGCCTCGGTGCCGCGACAACTGCCAAGTTAGCACACACACACACGCTGAGTGACGAGTGAAGAATGCAAGAAGGAAGAAGTGTCTACACTGTTGTCATAGCAGCTTTAAATATTGTAACAGCAACACACTTCAAACTAAAATGAGATAAGTACATGTTGTAGGACCGCTGTCAAACACAGCAATGCAACCAAACTCTGGGCCAAATTGTCTGGGCAGGCAAAGCAGAGAAAGGGGAGGTAACTTTGCCCCTTATGACCTCATAAGGAGCAAGATTCCAGATCAGCTCATCTGAGGTTTCATTTTCTCAAAGGCAGAGCAGGATACCCAGGGCTCAGTTTACACCTAGCGCCATTTCTAGCCACTGGGGGACCACAGATAGACTGGGGGAATGCATATTAATGTTATAAAAACCTCATAAAGTGAAATTGTCATGCCATGGGACCTTTAAAATGTCTTGCAGAAACCTAGTTGGTGTGAAGAGGTTTGATAAAAAAAAATTCAGTATTTTGTGAAATATGCTGATTGGCTTTTTTGCCGAGATTTACACGAGAAGATCAATACCCCTCTATGTTTTTACAGTTAATATGAAGCTGCAAACAGTTAGCTTAGCATAGCAAAAGACTGGAAACAGACAGTCTGGCTCTGTCTAACGTAACAAAATACACCTATCAGCCCCTCATAATCATAAAAAAAGGTGTAAAAACAAAATCCTGTTTCAAGTTTTTATGCTAAGCTAACTGGCAGCTAGCGGTAGCTTCATTTTACCATAAAGACATGAAAGAGGTGTCAATCTTTTAAACTTAGTCTCATTTCCCTCTGATATGTAGTGGATTACAAGTATAAAGTATCACATAATACTCAAGTAAAGAGAGGAAATGTACTTAGTTACTTTCAACCACTGATGTCAAGAGCACAATAAGCATGATTATGAACGGAAACAGCACATAAACAACATGATGCACTGGACCAAAACAATGCAGGCACTGTTGAAGCATAGAGTCCAGAGTGACCGCAGGACTTACCTTATCAGAGATGAATATATAGATGGACAGACGTCCAAACAGAAGACACTCTTTGTCTCCAAGGGCCTGAGAGACAAAAAAAAAGGGACAGATGGAGAGAAGAAGATCCCTCAGAAGCAGATGCGACAGCAAAGGGAAAAACACACAAGAGAGGTTTGTTAGTCAGCGGAGCAGCAGGCGGTTAGATCCCAGCAGCGTTCAGACGGGGCTGGACGCGCGCCGTTATATGGTCATAAGGTGTCACATTCTGGGGGTCGTGGTGAAATGCCACACATGGAGCCTGTAGTGGACCGATAATGAAAGCGGCCCCCCATAAGAGGAGGTCACCGCAGTTAGCTCACACCTCTAAAAATTACCTGCCTGGCCGTTGCAATGAGCTGGTAAGGGAGTGTCAGGTTTTAAAAAAAAGACCACACCAGGAATGTTCATCAACCGATTTACTACAAATCACTTCTGATCTTCAAAGACAAATCATTGTGTCTTTTTTTTTTTTGAGATTATTGAATTGCCCGCTCCGTAAAGGGTAAGCCTCAGATCCGCTTTCATTTTTGAAGTTCTGTTTCAGATTAGTAGAAGATTTATAATGCCAAAATAAAAGCTAAATATTACGATGGAATATAATACACACTATTATGTTTACATTTCTTTTTGGTTAAATAACTGTTCTCTTGACGTGTATTTTTATTGAAGTATGACACAATTATGTAAAAGGTACGTTTTTTCTTGTTTAATTTGTTTTTATTTAGGAATTTAAATCTTTCTTTAGGGGAAATGTTTTCAAATGAATCCAATAAACCAATAAATCCATATAACCAATATCAGTATCACTGTAGTCAAATGTCGTCCGAGTCTTGGTTGAAGTGTTTGCAGTAAATGGGACTAAAATGTGCGTAACAGTTCGCTTTAAATCGGTCTTTCGTATCTTGGGAACCTACGTTAACATTGACATGCAACTAGAAAGTAAATCAGTCATATTAAATCAAAGAAAGAGGTGTATTCCTCTTTTGTCTCAAATTTCTTTCCGTTTTTTAATCTCAGTTTTTATTTACAACCCATTCATGATGATGCAAAATATCATCGGCCTACATCGTATTGTAAAACCATATTGACACACAAACCTTGGTTGAGGACTTGTGTTGGTAGTGATCCAGACTTTGTTGTCCCTGTCGGGCAGAAACCTCGTATCTCGAATTTCGTCATTTGGATTTCTTTCTTACCATATATCAATTATATTCGTCACACTTTATGTTTGTCTGTGGGTTTTACAAATATTTAAACAGTGACGAGGCGATTTCATCAGACTTCGTTGAAAAAAAAAAAGCTCAATATTGTGTTTTGAAATTAGCCTTTTTCATTTACTGAAAAGCAAAAGTTTTTGGCTTACAAGGTTTTTGCCCAACAAAGACAATATGCTATATATATATATATTTTTTTTTTTAAATAAAACTACTGGTACGCTACCACCACTGCACACACTCTAGCACTAATAGCCCTATCATGGACACTGCATTATAAACTCAGTCCATACCAAAACTTTGTAATCACTTCACAAATTGTTGACTCTTTAAATTTCTGTGAATGATTTTTATGTGTGTGAGATATACGTGTATTTGTTGTGTTATGGTTGTCTAAGCTACGGGATGCCTACAATTTCCCTTGGGGTGAATAAAGTATCCATCTATCTATCTATCTATCTATCTATCTATCTATCTATCTATCTATCTATCTATCTATCTATCTATCGTTTTTTCCAGATATTCAAGTTGCTATTTATAGGTCTAAACATTGCCTAACCTAAAACCGAAGTGATAAACTGTATATCATGACATCATTCTCCATCCTGATGGTACAGCGAGACGGCCTTTCTGATGATCGGAGACCAGTTTCACTTTTGAATGTTCCATGAGCCACAGCCCCACCCTCTTTACCCAGAACACAACATGAATGCCAATGGTTAGCAACAAAGGTCAAACAATGCAAAATCACGTACTGTACAAACGGCTTCGTGACACGAGATATGAGAGAGCAGTGAGAGGTGCAGACAAAGCGTCGTACAAAGACAGACCTGTTCCAAGAGAACTGGAACTCCATGTGTCATTCCTTTAAATGCTTAATTCACTCAGTGACGCTTTGTTTGTGAATGATGGTGATTCATGATCCTGGCTTCAAAATTAAACAATATGTCGATTTAAATGAAAGATCAAACTAGTCTTTACATATGTTAGAGGATACAAATGGTAACATTTGTATATTCCATGTTCATTTAATTGTTTGATAGTTTAGTCACGATTTAATACTGATTGAAGAAACTTGTCATGACTTCATGATTGCCAACTAGAAACGATATATAATCAAAAAACAAATATTAGGTGAAGGAATCGTCTGAGATATTGGTTGTTGCAATATCAAGATAAAGCTGAAATGTCATACATTCCTTAACTTTAATGAATGAAAACCATAAAGTGACTTGTAAAGAACGTGTAAAGTGATGCCTTCATCTCCATGGTTGTAATAGCCATCAGATAATTAGGGATCATTTGTAAAAAAAAAATAAACACCCTGTCATTACAAAGGAACATTCATGCACTGTGTCTGGGAGTGTGACATAATTAAAACATTATGGAGGGAGGTGATCAATAAAACTATGTTCATCTTGTCTGGGAACCTTCCACTTGACCCTAAGATGATGATTTTGTTGCACAATCTGCTTTCTGTCCCCAGAGTCAGAACTAAACAGGGTGAAGCAGCTTTCAGTTTCTATCCCTCATATCTGAATAAACTCCCAGAAAGCTCAGGTCCGCTGCTACTCTCAGTTATTTATTTTAAATCAAGGCTGAAGACCTTTCTTTTTGATGCGCCTTTCTTTAATGAATGCTCATTCTTTAAATTTCTTATGCTGCACTGTAACTTTTATTCTTTTTTTTATTATTGTGTGTTTTATGTGTCTATTTTTAACTGCTATTCATGTGTTTATTGGTTTAATGCTTATGATTTTTAACTGTTGTACTTGTGTTTATGTTTAACTATTTTGTGTAAAGCACTTTGAATGCCCTGTTGCTGAAATGGCTCTACGATGCAATAAAGCTGCCACATATACTGTAAATGTGTTGATTTGCCATATTACAGACATAAGGACTATAGCTCTCATCTGGAAGAAAATGGAGGCACCTACAACTGGTGTATGTCCACGGTGAGATCAACATATTAGAGCAAATGGGGGTGTATGAGAAAATCTGGAGGCCATTTGACTGGTTTGTAAAGGAGAAAACATACGGGAGCTGTACTGTCATAATGTTTTTTGTTGTGTGATACGGCAGAGGTTGAGAGAGACATTTGTGGGGTTGGGGGTTTGGGACAGGAACGCGGGGGTTTGTTGAAAATTGTAATTGCAAGGAAATAATACAAACATTGTTAAAAAAAAACACTCGTAATTTTCCCTAAAAGTATGATATACTGAAAACTTTCCTCATATTCATGAAACAATGCAGCAACAAGATCTCCAAGCTGTGAATCACATGTAATAGCGGGTCTTATAAGCAATTAATTCAACATGTCACACGTCCCACGGATGTGGTGATCTCTGTTCATCTCTGTTAAGGTCTGACAGCCCGAGGCTCCGAGCGTAACTGACAACAAACCATGTCCCGGAAACAAAGAACCTGCTCGACCCACTGTTCACATTTTACTTCAGTGCTGCTGTATGACGCCTCGCTGTCTAGAAGACTCCACACAGAAAGGAGCAGGACTTAGATTATCTGACAAAAATACAGCTTTAGTGGAAAAAAAAACATACACAACTGCAGGTTCATTAAAAAATAGAGCTGACGATCGGAAACTATTTAGATAAATGAATAAGTCAGGTTAATCATTAATAGAAACAAAATCAGTAGCCCAAATAAAAAAAAAAAAAGATTACTACCTTTTTAAAACTTCTTTTATTGTTTCATTCTAGTTTGCTTAGTATTTTGTTATCTTAAAATACCTTTTATTACTTTTTATTCATTCCTTTTGAACGTTTTATTTAGGTACTCTTTTATGTCCTTATGAACTCTTCCCTGCCGAAAGAGAAATAACTAATACTTTAAACTGTCGGTTAACAGATCGGGAACAAAACTAACGTGGCGTCTGTTGTGTCGATATGTGATGAAATTTAAATAGAAACACTAAAGTGGCATTACCCTGACCTGCACTCTTCAGTTTTGGACTTCTAGTGTCACTTCAAGTTTTTAAACCAGCACATACGGGAGCCAATCAGAAGAGAGCTGACAGACTGGGCGGGAGTTGACGTTCTGCATTGACATAATTCACGTCTCCGTGGAATTCAGACTGCTTGGCAGGATCTGAAGCCTGAAGCTTGGGGAAGGTTTCAGCCTGCTTGTCCCACCCTCCATGGATCCTACTACAATGCTGCTGCCTGTCAGCGACTCCCACACAGGGACCTCTGTTAACCTGTGGACTACTGGTCTCCTCTGATGAAACCTTTAGTGGTTAGAAATGATTTAGAGGAGAATGTGTCCACTTAACACTCAATCCTTAACCATCAGGAGGTGTCAGATTCACAAAGCCTTTTAAACTATTATTTTAGGTTTAAGGTCTGTACTCTGTGTCAAAAAGGTCACTTGTAGCGAGTAGAATTATCCCTCAACTAAAACGCTTTTTAGCCTCTTTCGGCTAAATGTTTTGGTAAATGATGGCACGTTTGACGTGCTGCCATTCTTAAAATGGTGCCCTGCCACACGCATTTCATTACTTTGTGGTGATGCCTGAAGTTCTACTTTTTTTTTTTAAACTCTACTCTAACATTTTTTGTGGAAAAAAATGCTTTGGTTACCTTGTTTCAAGTCATTCTAGCGTGGTTTAGAAAGCGTGAAGGAAGACTCAGTTTGATTTGTTCCAGTTGTCATTTAAATTCAACGAGCTAAGCTGCTTGACGCTGATTGGCTAACAGCTAGCCAGTTTGTCAGTGTATACATTTTTATTTCAAACACACTCCACATTTATAAGAAGTTCAGATATCCTTCTGACAATCAAGTACCACTACTTTTAGTTTCCCCACAGCTTAAAAAAAAGTGTTTAATGAAATTCCAAATTGCTTTATTTGAATTTAAAATGTACATCTAGTACCGCAGTATTGGTTCTGCACACTGTAAATAATGTGTATTCAAAAGGGATTCACATGAAAAGCCTTTTGGCTTCTGTCACTATTGATTCTGTATTACTTCGTTATTTTGTAAAAACCTGTTCTAAGGTTGTTTAGACTATTCAAATAACATTTTCGGTTTTCATACGACCGACTTGTGTCCTGTGTGTTTATTTGCATGATGCATTGTTTATTTATTTGCATGATGCAAATAAACAAACAAGGTTGACTGTTCGTTCCACAGCACCCTTCAGCAGAATGACACATTTAGCGTCCAACTGGTGAAGAAATCATCTAGCAGCTAATGAGTCAAAAGTGTGTTTGTTTTTTCTCAGGAGATGGTGGAGACCAAAACAGAGCTAAGAGGAAGGTGAATGTTGCCAAGCAGACAGACCCACAACAACGTTATCATCCCAGTGCCGGCCAACCTATTAGCCATAACAATTTGATAAGATAACAGTATGTTGTGGCTGCGCTTCTGTCAGTTTGTTTTGTGTTTTCTACTGATCAAATATACTTAAAGCAGCTTTTTAAAAAAAAATAAGACTTAAAAGTTGAGTAAATCCATCATCTGAAAAAAGGAGAATGACTACCTCTGTAACTGTTTTAAATAATTTAAGTGAGTATTTACATTTTTGATTGTCCAAATGTTGGCCTATATTGATAATAACCACGTGCTGGTAATGTTATTAGCATTATCAACACCTGTGCCTCAAAAATAAGAATATTGCTCCGTGTCTGCTGGATTTGTAAGAGACAACTGCTGGCTAGCAAACAACTTGATAAGATAACAATATACTGCAAAAAAATTACTTAATTCAGCTTTCAAATGGAAGATAAAACTGTTTGGTACACGGAGAATGACCCCTGTAAACTATTCTATACTTCATGCATGTACAAATAAAATGTTTTATTATTGTTGGTGGTGTGTACATATTTGGACATATTTTTTTGTGATGAAATTTTTATTCAATCAAGAAAACACTAACAGCAACAAACAACTACAAACACTGGGCGTATTTTTATAACGGAAAGTTAATGGCACTCTGTTCATGTTGGAGCAGCAACTTTGTATATTTACCTAAGCTAAGCTAAGCTAGCATCTTTAAAGCTAGCTAACACTGAATGCTAGTACTAGCATTAGCATGTCTCCTGGATGTAAACAGACAACTGTCGGCCAACATGTCAGCAATAACAACTTGATAAGCTAACTATGAATTTAGATTTTCTGCCCCCTACTGGTCAAAAACACTTAATTCACCTTTAAAATGTGAGTTTAAGCAGATGCGGAAGGAAGAAGAATCTCTATAAACTTTTGTACACTTTATAAGAGTAACGTAGCTGATAGCTAGCTAGGTTTTTGGAGCTTTTTGATAATAGCTTATCACACATTTTCCTTATGTCACGCAACCAACTGTCAATAACGTTCGCTAGCTGTGTCAGTTTTCGATAACGTTAGCTAGCTAGCTAGCTACTCCGTTAAAAACACAGTTCGGTTGGTGAAAGTACTTATGTTATGTATGTATTAGCAAGTACATATGTATATATATAAAACAGGATTATGAGACCGCGGTGTCAACATGTGCTGTGTGCAGCAGACAGGTGAGGTCTCTTACCTGTTTCTCCCAGAGGAACAAACCAAAATCCTCTCGGAGTTGCAGCGGGTCTGACCGCCTCTCCTGATGGATTTCCTCGTTAAAAAAAAAAAAAAACAGCGTTTAGCTAGTCCTCTTTTCAAAGCTCCACAAACTGCGACATCTTTAAAGTTTACTCCGCAGTCAAGCGTCGGTCCCCCTCAGCCATGTATACGGTGGGAAGATCCCAAAAATGTCCCACTAGATAAACGTGGCTTCGGTGTTTCTCTCCGCGGTTAAAAAGTAAAGTTCCTGAGTAAAATTTAAAAAATAAAGAGGGTTTCTTCTTCGGAGGGGACTGAGGAACAGCTTCGGCTGGTGGATAAACAGTGTCTTCCCCCCTCCGATGCCTACTGGCGTTTCTGTGTAATCAGATGCTGCTCGCCACAATATCCATTCATCCTATTACAGTTTAACCCTTCACTGTTTGCTGGCCGGCTTTATGCTGCTTTCAGGGGCTGGTCGGGAAAACCGCTACTCAGTTTAACCCTTCACTGTTTGCTGGCCGGCTTTATGCTGCTTTTCAGGGGCTGTCGGGAAAGCCGCTACTCAGTTTAACCCTTCACTGTTTGCTGGCCGGCTTTATGCGCTTTCAGGTCTGTCGTAAAGCCGCTACTACAGTTTAACCCTTCACTGTTTGCTGGCGGGGCTTTATGCTGCTTCAGGGGCTGTCGGGTAAAACCCTACTACAGTTTAAAACCCTTCACTGTTTGCTGGCCGGCTTTATCTGCTTTCAGGGGCTGTCGGAAAAACCGCTACTACAGTTTAACCCTTCACACTGTTTGCTGGCCGGCTTTTGTGCTGCTTTCAGGGCTGTCGGGAAAACCGCTTACTACAGTTTACCCTTCACTGTTTGCTGGCCGACTTTATTCTGCTTTCAGGGGCTGTCGGGAAAAACCGCTACTACAGTTAACCCTTCACTGTTTGCTGGCCGGCTTTATGCTGCTTTCAGGGGCTGTCGGGAAAACCGCTACTACAGTTTAACCCTTCACTGTTTGCTGGCCGGCTTTATGCTGCTTTCAGGGGCTGTCGGGAAAACCGCTACTACAGTTTAACCCTTCACTGTTTGCTGGCCGGCTTTATGCTGCTTTCAGGGGCTGTCGGGAAAACCGCTACTACAGTTTAACCCTTCACTGTTTGCTGGCCGGCTTTATGCTGCCTTCAGGGGCTGTCGGGAAAACCGCTACTACAGGCTGGAAAAAATCCATCTCCTCACATGCAGCATACTGATGAGTTAATTTAATACATGAATGAGAATTTTTTTTATCAACTAAAAAAATTATAATTTTTCTAATATTATAGGGATGTTAAAATACATAATTTGTTAATATCCCTTTATTGTACCTACGTACAGTTTATAAAAAACGATGTCAATAGAGTAGTGGAATAGCCCGTCAGATTAATTCACTTGTAAATAGTCAAAAAAGAAAACAAAACCAACAAACAAAAAACGTTGTATCTCTTTATCTCCAGTCCAAACAAAGACTATTAATAGTTAATTATAATAGTGATAATGATAGTTATGTAGTAATCATTGGATATTTAAAAACAGATGTATTTTAAAAAGCCAATGTATTGTTTTTCATGTAAAAGCAAATAGATTTTAAAAATTGTACAGACAAAAAAACTCATAATCTTGACGTATTTACAAACTTATTATACAATGTGGATTTGAAAAGCGGAAGATTTTTAGTTTTCAAGCCATTTCATTGATGAGCTTGAAAGTGTAAAATCAAGAAAAAGAAATATACCTTTATTAATCTACCTTTACCTCCAAACCAAAAACAGTACAGTTAACAATATTACTACAAAAAGATTATTTCACAAATCAATTTATCATATGCTTGTAAGATTAATTGGCTTGTAAATCTGTGGGAAAACTTAACTTTATGTTTACCTCCAGATAAAAATATAGTGTAGTTTATATTATTTAAAAAAGAAATTTAACAAAAAAGGCAATAACGCTTATACCTTAAATGTCCCATGACGTGTTGTTCTTTGGATGCTTTTATAAAGACCTTAGTGGTCCCCACAAACAACAACTTTTGGTATTATTTGTAGGAAAGAAATCTTGAATAGAGTTGTCGAAGTGTACCTGAAGGCATCATTAACCCAGATTTACTGATATAGCTGGGACACACACACACACACACACACACACACACACACACACACACACACACACACACACACACACACACACACACACACACACACACACACACACACACACACACACACACACACACACACACACACACACACACACACACACACACACACACACACACACGTCAAGTTCTTGTGAAAACGTGTAAGTTATGAAGACAATGTCTGAAAATTAAATACAAATATATTAATTTTATTCCCAGTTTCTTACCTTAACACACTGCAAGTATTTGTTGTTTAAATTAAATGAAGATTTCCCAAAGCTCTTATATATATATTTATATACATATATTATATTTATTTACATATACTGTATATGTAATAGCTTTGGTTTTTGATGAATGTATATTTGTATATATTCATCGAAAATCATTTGCTTTCCAAACAGCGCCATCCTCAGGACACCAGGATAATCATAAAGACAATTAAAGCACATTCCCATATAAATTAACCAGTTTCTTGTAATCGCCGACATTTTTACAACTTCACTCAACAAAATACTTTAAGCCACATTCATATAATAGTATTAGATATTATCTGAAGTGTAACGTGTCAAGGTTTCAAATCCAATTTCAGAAAAATTACTATTCTTTCCAGTGGAATGTAACTAAGTAGGCTACATTTATTTTGTACAATTTTCAGGTACTTGAACTGCTCTTGAGTATTAACATTTTATGCAACTTTTTTTTTTTTTTTTACTTGTGCTCCATTATGTTTCAGAGACAAATATTGTATTTTTTACTGCACTCGATTTATTTTACAGCTTTAATTACTCTGCAGATTTAGACTTATTAACACAAATATAATCAACAAATAAAACATATATTATATATTGAAACTGAACAATATCTTAACATAGAAGAACAAAAGTGACTGATGTGTAGTTTAAATTATATATAACATGATTTACATTATAGTTCCTGCGCTGTCCTTTTTACTGTGAACAGCGTAATGTTTGTTTAGGAAGACAAACACAGGTATTGATTTTGTAAATATGGATGATGATCAAAGACTGGGATGGCTGTCCAAATGTAAACCAAATAACTTATCCAGTAATATTGAGAAAGCCCGGGAGATGAGGAAAAAAAGCTCCATCTGTAGATATGTTTTCTTCTTCATGTGTTGCTCCACATGATTTGTATATGCGAGACTGGAAGATGTCTTTTAAATACTGCTGTCTTGTAATCCCATATGTTTGGCATAACACTATACTAATAACTTCATGAATGCTAATATAAATAACTATTATAGATTAAGCTATCCTGCAGTATATTGAATAATAACAATGAGCTCCACCATTACCAGCTGCAATATTAAAGCAATGAACACATTAACATCATCAATAATTATAATCCAGTAATTATAATATATTCTAAAAGGGGCCATTCTTCATAATGAGTACTTTTACTTTTGGCGCTTTGTGTATTTTGATGCGGATTCTTTTGTACTTTTACTTGAGTAGGATTTTGAAAATGAGAATGAACTGCGCTTCATGAACTAAATTGTGCTTTTAGCACAGAATATCAAAAAAAACGGACAATTAACGTTACTGACAGTAGGCTGCACGATATAAGGAAAATATGCCATTATCAAAAATTAAAGAAAAACCAACAAACTATCATTAACGTTAACGTTACTCTCATTAAGAATACAGGAAGCCTTCTCCTATACCAAACCTGATGCTGATACTGTTGTACTTTTAATTAAGTAAGATTTTGAATGCAGGACTTTTACTTGGAGCTGGGATTTTCACTGTTCCTCCACCACTGCTTCACCTTGAAAGCTGAAGTTAAACTCTGATGGAAGTTTAAATGACATTTTAGCAGAACTGAGGCAGGAGAGTCGATGTGTCCACCGTCACCGCTCCTCTGCTAGCAGAGATCGGAAGTTTTTCAGCTCTCTGATGCTTGTGGAAATCCTGCGGGACGATTCGTGAAGAAAACGTTACAGCATCTCCAGGCGTGTACACAGACGTGTTATGTACAAAGAACACAACAACAGAAATCAGAGGCTCCAATATACAGTGTATTCTCACTGCCTTTAACGGCTGTTTTTCTGAGGATATCATTTTGAAATGTGTCACCTTCCAAAGGCGTTGAGCAGGGAGGAGATCTCCTGACGGCTGAGCTGGAAACTGGGTCGCTTGCTGCTGGACGTCGGCAGAGCTTCAATCTGCCGCTCTGAAAACAAAATCTTTAGCGCTGTACCTAATCCCTGAGTCTGGTGATGAGAGAGAGATAGACAAAGAAGAGGAATCACAATGAAATCCGACAACCCAATACACATGATGGTTTGACTGCATTGTTTAACATTCACCCACAGATCATACTGAACGCCATTAGTATAACTCGCCTGCAGTTTCCCCCACAGTCGACACTTGAAGCAGCCCACGCAGTCCATGATCCTGGAGATGTTGAGGAAGGCCAGTCTGATGTCCTCCTGAAGAAAACACACTCATGTCACTCTCAGAAACACGTTAAAACTGGATCATGACGGGCGTTCAGATGGCTCAGTTGGTAAAGCAGGCGCCCATATATGGAGGTTTACTCCTCAAAGTAATGGAAGTAACTCCGACCCTTTGCTGTGTGTCACCCCCCCCCCTCTCACGTCTTCAGCTGTCCTGTCAAAAAAAGGCCTAAAATGCCCAAAAAATAATCTTTAAAAAGTAGACTTGAGTGTACTTTGTCATTTTACGGCTTTCCTAAATCAATATTAAGTTATGTGTGTTACAAGTGCAGTTCAACTCAAATTCGTTTACTGAATCACACAAAACACCAAAATCAAAACGCTCTATTTTGACAAATCTTTTACACGTCTAAGCAATCAACACATTACATTTCTCTGAGCTGCTGAATCTATATCTATCAGACGTGTTGGAGTCATTTGCTCCAAACATCAAAGTCAGTATTTGGGAGGAGGTTGAGGAAGCACTGTGGGGTTTTTAAAAGATTTTTTTGGGGCATTTTAGTCCTTTAATTAGACAGCACAGCTGAAAAGGGAGAGAGGGGGAGAGAGAGAGAGAGAGAGAGAGAGAGAGAGAGAGAGAGAGAGAGAGAGAGAGAGAGAAAGGAACAACATGCAGCAAAGGGCCGCAGGTCGGAGTCAAGGAGCAAACCTTTACACATGGGCGCGCGCTCCACCAACAACCCGGGCGCCCGGCACTCTGTTTTTTAACTTCAGCACAAAAATAAGAGTTTCAACTGGGGGGAGTAAATGACTGACTTTCAATTAGGGAGTGAAGTAGTCATTTAGATAGCTATCTTTCTCTTGTTTAGTGAAAAAAGGTACAAGAGGAGTCTCATTTTAAATGATATGAGCTTTAACAGTCGCATCATGTCCACAAAGCCCTGCTGTCCATGTCTGTCATAAAACATAAGTATTCTTCTCGCTTGATAAATTCAGCTGAATTCTCCTTGAATATAAGAAGTAATTAATCTGTCCTTTACTTTTATTTCTGCAGTTTAATGATTGACAAACCTTCAGTTTGGCTGCCTCTTTTTCATCCCCAGCAAACAGAGACCGCTCATCAAAGTGTAGAGGGAAAGATCTGGAAGAGGAAAGTCAAGTCATATAATGAAGATGACAGCAGCACAAGAAACTACACCAATGAGAAGTGAAGAAATGTCATTAGACGTCGTCTATAAGCTGCTCCCACCACTAGTGTCTCCATAAAGTTAACTATTCAGAAAAGATCTTACAGGAAACTAAAACAAATGGGGAAATAACTTGCAAAAAAACCAAGGGGGTAAGCCTCTCCTCTCTAAGCGTAGCTCCCTTGGCGCCATTTTAATGCTATGAAGCCATCAC
Organism: Etheostoma spectabile; assembly: GCF_008692095.1. Taxonomy (NCBI): domain Eukaryota; kingdom Metazoa; phylum Chordata; class Actinopteri; order Perciformes; family Percidae; genus Etheostoma; species Etheostoma spectabile. The sequence goes on along the minus strand of NC_045733.1, from coordinate 30,090,718 downwards.
CTGCCGTTAGCATCCCA
>NC_045733.1:30078357-30090691 GCF_008692095.1 Etheostoma spectabile | reverse complement strand
TTCATTTTGGCGCCACTTTGACAGTGAAGAACTTTCCATCTGAAGCATTTTAAGACTCTATTTGTCCGTTGTTTATTTCTAAAGAAACACGACAATGTATAAAAAGGCTCCGTTACCTTGTAGCTCACGTTATGGCTCCGTAGTAGATGTTTTTGTAAAAATAGGCTAACGATTGTGTCATAACCACGCGACTTACTGTCGCATAGTCGACAAATTACCGTATTGTCAGGAGAAGCACGCAGACAGTTTGGACTTACGTCAGCTGTTCAGGTTTAATTACTATCGTTAACTAGCATGTTAGTTAGCAGTAATTAGCCTGTGCCTGTTATCTCCTAATATATAACTATGCTAATAAAAAATAATAAATAAATAAAATGCCTAAAAAATAAAAAAATAAAAATGGAATGAACAAAATTAATGAAAAAAGTGAAAAGTAAATAAAACAAAAATGAACATTTACCATGTATGAGGAAATTGCAAAAGTGAAAACGTAAACTATATTAAATCTGGAGCTGTTCTGGTATCAGCGTCAGACTAGTCTCGCTTTGCCAGACCTTCCTCCACAGCGCTGAGGGGGAAGGTCTGGCTAGTCCAAAAACCATCCGGGGTGGGAGAAAAACGCGCTCTGGTTCATTGGCACTTCTTCAAACCAATCACAATTGTCTTGGGCGGCGCTAAACGGCCGACACAATGACGGTGCTTCGGCAAAATAGCCTCGGGTTGGAACTGGTTTCAGTGGAACATGTGCACGTAGGCAGGCGTGCTCTGGAATTAAAATGGCTGTCGAACCTGTGATGAGAATTTTACTTGAAAAAAAAAAAAGACGTATAACAGACATGTTATAGTACAGGGGTCTTCAACAGGGGGTCCGCGGAGGTACTGCATGCGGGTTACGAAAGTTTTGGTTGATTAGACTTTTTTTAATATTCCCGCCCCCCCCTGCAATTTTTTCCAATTGAATGTCTTTAAATACACATTAACATGAATTCAACACACTGTAGTAAACAGATAAATGGAGGCAGAAGATGTCTTTCAGTCATCAATGCACACATGGCACTATAGGACCAGTTTGATATAACACAATGTTATACAATATATATAATTAGGGGTCCCCGCTCCATCTCGCCATCAGTTTGGGGGTCCTTGGCCTGGAAAACGTTGAAGACCCCTGTTCTAGTTTATAGTATAATTTGTCGGTTCTACCTTGGAGGATTTTTCCCAAATTGACCAGACTTAAGAATGCCAACAGAAAGAAAGTGGAAGGTAAGGGACATCTGGCCGAAAAATGAGGGACGTTCAGCAGAACCTCCGGGCAGAACAATCCCGTAAATGAAATATAGAATATATAATGCTGATATAGACTAGTGTCCGACTGACCGGGCCAGCTGCAGGATGTGCAGCAGCAGCTCTTTGTGTCTGCGGTCCTCCTCCGGTCTGCCGGTGTACAGGTGGAAGGAAGGCTGCTGGAAGACAGGCAGCGCTTTGGCCAGCGCTCGCAGCTCGATCAGAAACAGGAAGTAGAGGTTGCGGAGCCTCTTGGGGCCCTCGCCGGCCGTCAGCTCCGAATCAAAACGCTGCCTGAACTCGGTCACGTTGTGACCCCACTTCTTCTGAAACCAGCTGTCTGAGGAAGGAAAGGGTTAGCAGAGAGAGAGAGAGAGAGAGAGAGAGAGAGAGAGAGAGAGAGAGAGAGAGAGAGAGAGAGAGAGAGAGAGAGAGAGAGAGAGAGAGAGAGATATGGTTAGGAGTAAAGAACAAGGGTGGGAACCTCTTGACACCTCACAATTCGATTCTAAAACGATTATCTATGCATCTCAATGCAACAATTTGTTATGTACGTTACCATGGGCGATTTTAAAAACATACATGTAAATCTGAGTTGTTACTCAAGAGTTTGCTAATCACTTTCTAGACAAAGCAGCTGGACAAAGCTTATATTTTGACATATTTGTCACACATAAAGTCTACTGAGGCTTTTATTGTGTGGTCATTCCACGCTTCAGCCTTAAACATGACTGTGAAAGTCCCCTTCTCTCACAGGGATCTTCCACGTCAGAGGCTCAGTCATGTTTAAAGGTGGAGAACATGAAACATGAGGTGGTCACATGTAATGAAATAAAGTAGATGAACAGCCTTCATGTGTTTTGCCTAATTATGTTACGTATGTCTTATTAGATCATGTGTATATATACAAAACTAAATGTTTTCCTTTTGGCCATTTTAGTGTGTTTTCTTCACTCTTGCCTAAACTCTAAGTTGTTCCTTCAAGTTGTCCATTATCCTCTTTCAGTCTCTCTGTTTTCTGATATGTACATGTCCGGACACAGTAACTTTTAAATAAAAATATCAACACTTTTTTATACATTATTAACTTATCAGAATCAAGCATCAAATCATTCTAGAGAGAATTGCAGTGCATCTAAGAATCGATTATTTTTTTTAACACAGCTAAGGAAAATCAGCGCTGACAGGACAGTTACTTAAAAGGTATAATATGTAACTTTTCCGCCTAAAGAAAATATCTAAAAACGACTACCTATATATGGTGTGTATTTTTTTGAGTGGGGTACTTACATAAATCACAAATGTTTCCAAAAATTTTCAAATCCAGACAAAATTCTCATTTCATTCAAGGTAATAAATTGACTTTTTTTATAAATATTTTACGTTCCCAGAACGCTCGGAGAACGTCCCTGCTGGTGTCCAGGATAAGTCCGTTAACGTTTTCAGAATGTCACACTTGTGTCATTTTTAAATTTCTGTTTGTTTGTGCACTAAAGAAACCAGATACACAATATTTTTATTCCACTTTGGACAGAGCAAGGCTAGCCGTTTCCCCCTGCTTTCAGTCTTCATGCTAAGCTAAGCTAAGCTAAGCTAAGCTAACATAATGGCTGAGGGTCTGTGCGAGTGTTCGAGGGTCTCACCATCCAAGAGGTATCTGGCGCTCAGGTGTATGTTGATGCTGGCGTGGAGCCCGGAGATGAGCCGGTAGAAAGCCCTCTTCTCTACACACTGACCTGGGAGACAAAGACAAAACACTCAGAGACGAGAGTTTAAGAAAACAATAGAACAACTTTGTCTCTCTGCAGGTGAAATGTCAGCTCACCTTCCAGCCAGCTGTAGAAGGTCTTTGCTGTAAATAAATGAACACAATGCTGTGGTCAGACACTCGGGGAACAAAACTGACAGTCCAAATGAAGTGAATAGTGGTGAGATGTAACCTCTTACCTTCACTTCCTGAGCTGCTGTGGAACAAGTTGGGAATTAGTGGTCGCTTGATGGTATACGGTCTGTGAGGGGGAAGTAAAGGGACAGAACGATGAACTCTGCTTCTTACTTTTCTCAGATTGGACATTTAAGCAATAGTGTACGGGGCTTCAAATAAAGGCCTTTTTGACTTTTGGATGCAAAAAGGGTAACATAGACTACTCAATAATACTAAAGTAATCCCTCTTAATCACCATTTATGATCCCACTAGAACTGTGTGGCGGTCTCTGTGTCTGCAGAGACCTTGTCCCTTGCCTGGATTCTGTCTTTTCTTTTTATTCTGCTGTGTTAGGGACATTTCTGGGCCCCATGTACAGTAACCCCGAGACAATACTGTAACAGTGTACTGGGAGTACAGCTGACTCAGACAGACAGAGACAGACAGGATCACTTATTTATCTGACAATACGCCCCCTTTGGGGGGGGGGGGGGGGGGGGGGGGATGTATTTGTGTTTAAAACATAATCTCTGAGAAACATTGAGAAAAGAGACTTTTATTGCCCTGAGTAGTGCTTTGTACGGCGCTCTTTCTGATCATTTATCATTTTTGTTTGAATTACTTTCAATCATTTTTGGAAGATTATGCTGAGAAGTACATGGCCTTATTTATCTGTCATTTTAATTATAAATATGGATGCATGACTGTATGTGTATATTTTTTATTTTTTTACATGTTCAAAATAAACTACTAACTAGAATTGATGCTCTAGCTCGCTCAACCATCACTGTTTTACATTCATACATGCTTTTTAGCCACGCTGGCTTAAGTAAAGTTAATTTATGTAAGTATAATCAACAACATTTACTTAAAGTATGAAAAGTAAAGGTATTTATAATGCAGTAAAGTGTTTATGTTTTTATGTTTCATTTCCCTGCTGTAGATGTTTATGGTTGTGCTCATTTTAACTCCTTTATGTACCGTTGGGTAGCTTAATCTACAACAATGTATCTTATCTTAATAAGATCATCATATGTTTGTACGTCACTGTCCTGTGAGAACCACGTACTGTATCTCTAAAAAGTCAACTTTTCATGGTGTCATGATGAAACAGCCCTGTTTTCAGATTTGTGACGGTACAGTTCTGAAGTAAGAGAATTTTCTCAACAATCAGTTTATCACAAACATTCAACATCAACACATCTGGGGATGAAAAGGTCATCTGAAAAGCAACAAAATAGCTGAAGATCATCCTCTGATCTCCGCTGTAATTGTTCTATAATGTGAGGGTTTACTTGAAGCAGTTCTCCTCGTAGATGCTGTTCCAGATCTGCCAGGCCTCTGGTCCTCTGTAGGCCGTGAAGCGCTCCGGGTTCAGCAGCAGGTCCACATACTGGGAGTCCGGTGACTCCTCGTCTGGGAAACAACAAGTCCCACAGTCAGCTGGAAGTCGCTAGAACTGATTTTTTTCAGCCAAATGTGATCTCATCCAAAGAAAACTAAAGAACGAGCTGAAGGAATATTTACACACTGGCAGACACTTTTGTAGCGTTTTAATAATCCATCTATATTAATATAATATTAGGGACTACAGATGAAAAGTAGTTATTTTTACTAATTCTGGCATATTTACATGGTGTTTTTTTATACAACAATGTTCATGAATATGCCAGGTCCCTATCAAATAAACCAGTACAATAAAATACTAATATTAATTATAAATATAAATGTATGAATAATAATAAGAAACTTGCATCTTTCACATCTTGTGATAATGCGGCCTTGACCAAATGCCACTTTGCTCGTTTGAAAGCCGTGATGTCTCTCTCTCATGGGGGGGCCAAATTCTCTGGGCGGGCAGAGCAGAGAAAGTGGAGGTAACCTTGCCCCTTATGACCTCATAAGATGTAAGATTCCAGATCGGCCCATCTGAGCTTTCATTTTGTCAAAGGCAGAGCAGGATACCCAGGGCTCGGTTTACACCTATCACCATTTCTAGTCACTGGGGGACCATAGGCAGGCTGGGGGAACTATTAATGTTAAAAAACCTCATTAAGTGACATTTTCATGCCATGGGACCTTTAACGGAAATTTCATAGTTCAAGGTGTTTTCACAGTTGATTTTGTTTCACTGTTGTTTAAGTTCCTTAATTGCAACATCTTTGCAACTAATTGTTTTAAGTAACCGTGATTTCAACATTGAACAAAATAATCATGAGAATGATTTTTACAGGGATGACCCGACCCCGGATAAGCGGACAAAGAGGGATGGATATGATCCCCCCCCCCCCCCCCCCCCCCCCATAACTGAGCAGCCCTACGTCTAGTGTGCATTGAATAAAAAACACAAGTTTGTTTATGTCATGTTGTTGTATGTTATGTTATGTAAACGTACCGTCGACCACGCAGAAGCGCTCTGCCTCGTCGTCGTGTTTGCTCCAGTTGAGCAGAGCCTCTCTGGTCTCGTCACTGGAAACGAAAACAGAGAAGTCTGTCGGTTCAAGCTTTGCCTGTTTGGCTCAATTATTATTTGTTATATTACACATAAACCTAGTATGACCCAGAATAGTAGTAAGTATAGTTTAGTATTAGTATAGTTAGTATCCAATGTTTAACAGTGATCTTATCCAGTATTATTGTGACTCACCTTAAAGAAACATCTACAGCTCCGAGATGCCCCGCCTGCTCACACTCAACCGGCTGCTCGTTTAATTCTGCTGAATACTACACACACACACACACACACACACACACACACACACACACACACACACACACACAACACACACACACACACACACACACACACCACCACACACACACACCACACACACACACAACAACTGCCACAACAATTTCGTTAGAGTGCCTTAAAATCCCTTATCTACTGTATAGCAGCAGTAGCCCCATATGTATTTGTGGCGATACCAGACTTTGCAATAAAGCTCCAGTTTATTTCTTCAAATGTCTTCTTTTTTTTTATATCTTTTTTTTATATTGCCTCTTAACCCCTAAATCTCTTTGTTTCTTCGGAATTACATAGTTATTATCCGAAAATGTGTTATAGTGGGCCAAAACTCTTGTTTATTTTTTATAATCCCGTTTATTGTCACCTCTTATAAATCCCTAAAGCTATTAGAATCCCTAAATTAGTTATTTATTTAATTACATTGCCAAAACCTGGTTGAAACATTAGGGAATTTAGGGCTAACTAATTGGCACTGTATAGGAAATTAGTGGCTGCTTGATGGTATACAGTCTGTGTGAGGGGGAAGTAAAGGGAGAGAGTGATGAACATTGCTTCATTTATCTTTTTCCCACATTTCTCAGATTAGACATAGAAACAGTCGTGTACGGGGCTTGAAATGAATGTCACCTAACCTGTCAGATGCATCAAACATGGTGAGTTATTAGGCTGTTTTTAGACTGTGTAATGGCCTATTTGGATATTTACGGTTGTTATGTGAGTAGTGTGTGTGTGTGCGGTAGGTCTGCGTGAATGGTTTGTTTGTTCTGTCACCTGCGCACCTGTGTGTGGGTGCTAAGTGGAGATTAGAAAGGGAATCACAGGTGACGGGGAAGGGGAATCTGGATCCAGGAAGCCACACAGTTTTTCAACCTCAGCTGTGTGAGAGTAATGTTTTAAGATCTCCTCGTTCTCGGCTTTTAATCATTCAAGTCAGTCTTTTTGTGTGTGCTTTTACCTAAAATTTTGACGGCGGACCTCATTATTTGCACCAACAAGAGTTGGAAAGGGCTTCAGATTTCATCCAGTGGCATTATTTGTGGACAGATTGCCACTGCAGACTGGATAAGCGGAAGTACATTTTCAGGATAAAGTTTGAAAGTCCTCTGGCCTTTCTGATTTTTTTTTTTTGTTAATGAACATAGAACTCAACAAGATTCCACACTGGTGACTCCTGATCACCTGACCGTGACTCACCTTGCTGTGGGAGGAGGATCTGATCCCCTCTGGCACGTCGTTCTGTGGGCACACAGATTTTTTAGTGAGTCTGATGTGAGTACAGGTGAGTGGTTTGTTTAAAGCAGGTAGGCAAGAGGAGAGGAGGGGAGAGGAGAGGAGGGGAGAGGAGAGGAGGGGAGAGGAGAGGAGAGGAGAGGAGAGGAGAGGAGAGGAGGTACTCACAGGGGAGCACGGCTGCACAGCACAGTCCTTCAGACCACAGTGACTGCGGACCGTCCAGAACGGACACGCCTTGTTCAGGTTCACCTGCGGAGGATCAAGTCCAAACATTGCATGTATTATTGTCCCGTTGTTTTATTTTTTAATCTTCTTTCTCACGCTCCAGCTGACACCAGTGAACCTTCCAGAAACATCTGGCTGTGGACACTTACATGACTTATTCATTCATAATAATTACGGTTTGCCCTGTTTTTATAAAAATGAGGGTGCTGTCCAAATTAAAGTTCAGTTTGAATTGATGATGTCACTTAAGACAAACGTACTGTCTGATAACTGAAGTTGAGCGTCATCACTCTCCTACATCCATGGTATAAATGTATGTGTTTACTGTTTTATACTTTCTTGTAGTGTTTTCATATCAAGTCACATGTTATCCTGTGTTTTGTCCTGTTGCACTACAAATTACTTTGAGTGTGTTTGTTATGAGTCGTTAAGAATTGCTGATCTTACGCACTGTGTGTGTGTGTGTGTGTGTGTGTGTGTGTGTGTGTGTGTGTGTTATCCATCAGGTCGCTTTACCTTGTAGAACCTGAAATAGTCTGACTCCAGAAGAGTTTGAAGTTTGGAGAAAAGCTGGTCGTTGTTAAAGCCGTCGATGGTCTCCACATCACAAGTACAGTCGTCCAGGTCTCCCGTGACCTTCGTTAGACACAAAACACACCACGATTCATCGATATGTCCATTAGTTGTCGTCAACTGAATTAATTACCAAGTGTTTTGATAATCTTTTAATTGCTTTAATTGAGTAAAAAAATTCTCTGAGCTTCTTAAATGTGAATATGTTCTAGTTCCTTCACTCCTCTACGACAGTAAAGTGAATATCTGTGAGTTGTAGACAAAGCAAGACATTTGAGGACGTCATCTTGGGCTTTGGAAAACACTGATCAACATTTTACACACAACGTTTTATACATTTTTACACTGATCAACAAGGCAGCACGGTGGCTCAGTGGTTAGCACTTCTGTCTAAGGTTCTGGGGGCCTTTCAGTGTGGCGGTCTCCCTGTGTTTACGTGGGTTTCCTCCGGTTTCCCACCGTAAAGACATGCATGCTGGGTAACTAGGACTACAGTTGAAAATTAGCCGACTGGTTAACACTGGCGCATTTACAGAAATGTTGCTTAATTTGCATTGTCCTGATCAAATAAATCTACTATTTTCCGACATTATGTAGACCAACTAATTAATCGACATGTTTTGTGTGCAAACAATAATTTGTAAAGTAACTAAAGCTGATATATAAGTAGGTAAGAAAGGTGAAATATTTGCCTCTGAAATGTAAGGCAAGTGGAGAGGAAATGATGACACAAATGCCTAAAAATGAAAATACTCAGTATACAGTACAAGTAGCCTACGTCAAATTTGTACTTAAGTACGCCTACAGCACTTGAGTAAATGTACTTAGTTACTTATCACCACCAGTAATAAAGGCGTGTATAATTTAACACATAAGCCTACGTGCTTTTTTAATTTTTAAAAACAAAACAGGTTAGGGTGCTTTTAATTGCTCTAGCAGGTGGATGTCTTAACCCTTGTGTTGTCCTCGGGTCAAATTTAACCCATTTTCAGTTTTTTTATAAAAGAAAATGGCCCTATGAAATAAGCTAAAAATGTCAACATTAGAAATATCAAATAACTTGGGAAAAAACATCAAAACAAACACCCGCAACATTAAAAAAGTGACAAAAATGTCAGAAAAAAAGCGATAACTTTGTTTCATGGTTGACAGGAAGACAACACAAGGGTTAAACACAGGTAGGCCTTTTGAAGAGGGTAGAAAGTCACGTTGCAATGTAAACTACACGCAGAATATTAAATATGCCGATCACAAAAACAGGTATCAGGTTGGTGCGAGTGGCTGACCTGACAGAAGCACCTGCTGTCCGCACATCCGGACACCTGGAGGAGGAGCACGAGCACCATCAGCTTCTTCATAACGGAGCCCGTCTGAAAACTGCACCACACACGCGCTGGAATTAGCCTAACTTCTGTGGTTTGTCGGAGGAGGACGGGTGGAGGGGGGCGGTGAAAGGCGGTGAACTGATGCCGAGTTTTGCTTCCTTGTTGCTCATTTCCAGCCCACTACGTGTAACACGTGACAGGTTGACCCATAACCAGCAGCTTTAACCCCACGCTGTCAGACTCACTCTAACCCTCGCTGTGTGTTCACAATTTAACCCGTTGCCTAGTAATCTGTTTTTAGCTTCTTCTGTGCTTTTTTTTTTTTTTTTTTTTTTTTTTTTTTTGTCAACTGGAAGTGCATTTTCTTCCTGTTCGCGCACAAAACAATCCGACTGAAACCTCGGTAAAGTTAGAAAGACATTCACAGATTCGAACTTCCGGGATCAATTACTCTATAGCGAAACGTTGTTAAATCACAAACGACTTATCTTTCCTATCGTAGTAAGGTTAACAACGAGCTACGAGCTCGTTTTCATCCCAACGACCCGTCCTTCCACCTGGAGAATAACATTGGTCTGTCCGAGCAGCCGGGGGAGACACGGCAGGGAGACGAGTGCTTAGGGACCGTCTACAAATTACTACACCGAGAAGAGATGCCACAAAAATATAAATTAATTTACTGATTAAATAAGGTAGTGCCTTCAAACTTACCTCATTTATTACTTGTCTAATGGTACTTGTACTACAGCGCATACTTTAAAAAAAAAAGCATATTTATAATTTTGGTGAATTTGTTTTTGCCAAAATCATTTAATAGGCTAGATGTCATATAAATGACGATTCAGGTCTCTAAAAGGGCTAGACACATAGATGGCCCCCTGCTAGTTGTACTTATTTTTTTTTAAAGTAGGTGCTGTAGTACAACTACCATTAGACAAGCAATAATTGAGGTAAGTCCTATTTTCTTTTCCTATATTTTCGTGGTAGCTCTTCTCGGTCTTTTACTTTGTAGACGGTCCCTAAGCACTCGTCTCCCTGCCGTGTCTCCCCCGGCTGCTCGGACAGACCAATGTTATTCTCCAGGTGGAAGGACGGGTCGTTTGGATGAAAATGAGTTTGTAGCTCGTTGTTAACCTTAGGAAAAGATAAGAAAGATAAGTCGTTTGTGATTTAACAACATTTCGCTATAGAGTAATTGATCCCGGAAGTTCGAATCTGTGAATATCTTTCTAACTTTACCAAAGTCCAAAACACAGCCTATATACTTTCTCCATTAACTATTACAATACACCGAAAATAATATCCACAAATCTATTTTAATTTAACATTATACAGGCGTACATTTTTTTATATATATAGGCCTACATTTTAAAAAACACATACAAAAAAAACTTATTTTCCAAACTGATAAGAAGAATCATGATTTCACGACCGGATAATATGAGTGTTGTTTTTTAAATATAAAGTGTTAAGAATAATATCTGCAAACGTGCTGATAACCAAACTCAATTCCGTTTTCTCCTGTGTTATGATATTAAATGTTTTAGTATGTGTTTATGTGCAGTTTAAAACCCTTGTGTTGTCTTCTGTCAACCACGGTCACTTTTTTTCAACATTATTATCTATTTTTCCAACATTTTTGTCTTTTTTTTTATGTTTTGGGTGCTTTTATTAACAATTTTGGTGTTTTTTTTCTAAAGGTTGTTGATATTTTTAATGTTGTCTTATTATAATTAACTGAAAACGGGTCAATTTGACCCAAGGACAACGTAAGGGTTAAATATGTAACAACATGAGTCAGCCACGCGGCGGCGCTACAGGACGCTCATCGCCGACCTCTCCACTTAAAGGGACAGCGCAAACAGCGCAACCATGAAAAGTTGATTTTTAAAGGGGAACTATGGAATTTTTTTTTTTTAGCTTAATGTACCTTAACTGAACAGCTTTGGAGTCATTGGCATGGTTATGTGACTTTTTTTCCAGTTTATTTGTTTATTTCAAAGGATCCCCATTAGCTGACGCCAGCTAGACGACAGCTAGTCTTCCTGGGGTCCAAACAATACATCCAAAAGACAATAAATACAACAAAACATCAAAAATATATCATATATAAATTCACAAACAAAACTGACAATGCAAAAAATACTAACAAACTAAATATAATAAAGAATAATATAGCACATGATACAACCTCGCTCAACCAATCCAGACAATATTATGATATCGAAAACAAATGTAGTCTAAGTCTTTTTTTAAAACCAGTTTTTCCCTCGTTGTCCCGAATCCCAACTGGAAGATTGTTCCAATATACAATTGACCTATAAAACACACACAGTGTTGAATGGTGGTCGTCTCGCTTCCCCCTAGCTAGCGCCCGTTAGCGGAAAAAAACCTCCCTGGCAACTTTGGTCCGCCGGGCCGCCGGCCTCAGCGTCAGGAAGTATCGCGTGATATCAAGTTTCATGATTTAACAAATTGCTTCACGTTACTGCACGCATACACACCCCCAACACACACCCCCAACCGGGAACCGACTAGCTATAAAGGACAAGGTAGCAATGGAGTTTTGCACGCTATCGTCACGGCTGAGCCGGCAAAACAGAAGCTAGGAGAGCTAGGAAATCATTGTCGGAGGAACAGAGAAAGAGGAAACGGCCGACTGACCAAACAGAGCTGCTAAACATCTATTCCGAAGCTGTAGGGGGAGCTCTATAGAGAAACACCGAGCAAAAAGCAAGAAAGCAGCAAAGATATGGTCCAAATAGTGCCCCTTTCTTACCTTACAGAACAGCGACGCTGTCACTACCTGATGTGAGTCGAGTGCAGATTTGAGTTGCGCATGTGCAGATGTAAACGGCATAACGTGTCGTACGGAAATTTGTGAAACCCATGAAATAATAAACTTTTCTCATTACAAACAATAACAGAAAACGGGAATCATTTCAGAAATGTTGTAATTATCTATGATTGTTTGATTGCTAACGTTAGCTTAAAACGCCAGTCCACTGACAGCCTTGTTG
>NC_045733.1:30078246-30078347 GCF_008692095.1 Etheostoma spectabile | reverse complement strand
CTAGCTTGTAGCTAAGCTAGCAGTCATTTAAAAACGTTTTAGCTATCTATGGTTGATTGCTAACGTTAGCTTAAAACGCCAGTCCACTGACAGCCTTGTTG
>NC_045733.1:30078063-30078236 GCF_008692095.1 Etheostoma spectabile | reverse complement strand
CTAGCTTGTAGCTAAGCTAGCAGTCATTTAAAAACGTTTTAGCTATCTACGGTTGATTGCTAACGTTAGCTCAAAACGCCATTCAACTGACAGCCTTGTTGTCTTTGATGCTAACTTGGTATAGGTCCATTTTTACTGTATTGAGATCACAGAAGTCTCTCGTTAGCATCTTG
>NC_045733.1:30076184-30078053 GCF_008692095.1 Etheostoma spectabile | reverse complement strand
GTCGCAAAGTGACGCATGCGCGACTCAACTCTGCACTCGACTCACATCGGGGAGTGAAAGCTGATGTGAGTCCAGTGCCGATTTGAGTCGCGCATGCGCAGATGTAAACGGTTTACAGAATAACATGTCATACTGACATTTGTGAAATCCATGAAATAATTATTTTCTCATTACAAACAATAAAAATAACAATACAAAATAAAAAGACGATGGGAATCCTTTCAGAAGCGTTGTAGCTATCTACGGTTGATTGCTAACGTTAGCTCAAAACGCCATTCCACTGACAGCCTTGTTGTGTTTGATGCTAACTTGGTTAAGTAGGTCCATTTTTACTGCATTGACATAACAGAAGTCTCTCGTTAGCATCTAATATGCTACTTGTCGCAAAGTGACGCATACGCGACTCAAATCTGCACTCGACTCACATCGGGGAGCGACAGACGCTACAAACATGTAATGATCGTATAGACCATGATGCATTGCTGCAGATTAAACTACCCAACAGTAGCTAAATAAAGGAGTTAAAATGAGCACAACCTTTAATATCTACATCAGTAAAATGCAACGTTAATGCAGCAAGAATATTAATCCAGATATAATAGGAAAACACTGAGATGGAACATTTTACTGCACAACACATAGCCTACTTTACTTAGCATACTTTACTTAGCCTACTTTACTTAGCCTACTTTACTTAGCATACTTTACTTAGCCTACTTTACTTAGCCTACTTTACTTAGCCTACTTTACTTAGCCTACTTTACTTAGCCTACTTTAAGTAAATGTTGCTTAAAATACTTACATACTTTTACTGAGATAAGGTTTTGAATGCAGGACTTACTTTTCCAACCAAGTCTAAACCCCAACAAGTACAAAATGTGTCTCTATTGTAGTGAAGTAGAAAATAGAAAATTTATGTTGGAAAGCAACTAGGTTTTGTTTTTTTAGTTTTGTTTTGAACCTGCTTTCATCATGACTTTATGTAAGAGAATATGTATATGAATGATTTTAATTTTCTATCTCTCTCTCTCTCTCTCTCTCTCTCTCTCTCATATCCTGATATCCAAAATGGATCTCATATTCTTGCTGCAAAACAAATCTACCTGTACGAGTACAAATACAGTAACCTGAAATACTGTACTTACTGTAAGTGCATTTTGAAGGTACTTGATTTGTGTATTATGGTATGTTATCCTATTATTGTTATGTTATCCTATTTTGTACTCCACTACATTTATCTGACAGCTTTAGCACTAGTTACTTTACATATTCAGATTAATAATACACATTATAATTAGGATGTATTATAATTGCAAATAATTTAGGGGGGAATTCACAGCAGTATATGAAGTAATTCAAATGAGCTCAACCTTTACCACAGTCAACGTTAAAAAGATGAATACATTATTGCATCACTGATTACAACAGCTACAATAATATAATGTAGTCTGCATAATTTTGTAATGGGCCATTTTGCACGATGAACACTTTTACTTTTGATACTTTCAGTGTATTTATGCAACTACAATTGTACTTTTACTTGTAACAGAGTATTTCTCCTCTTATTGCTACTTTTAATTAAGTATAAGATCTGAGTACTCAGTAGTTACAGGGTAAATGTCATTTCACCACTGAAACGCATATGTTTTAATATACAGAACTATACCTGTAAAATATGAAGTAGACTTTAAACTTTAGAAGTGTAGGCCTACTTTCCACCTCTGCTTGTCTCAGTAGGCTATGAGTTGTTTAAACATTCAGCTTCGTGTCTGTTTGTCTTATTTCGTTTTCTTACATTTTCCTGTAGTTTCGTCGCTTCCAATCCTCCCCCCTTCTCTCTCTCTCTCTCTCTCTCTCTCTCTCTCTCTC
>NC_045733.1:30066123-30076174 GCF_008692095.1 Etheostoma spectabile | reverse complement strand
TCTCTCTCTCTCTCTCTCTCTCTCTCTCTCTCTCTCTCTCTCTCTCTATTTTGGTGCTTCTTCTTCGCGCTGCCAAGCCCCTGACGTAATGCTCCGCTGTTAATCATTAGCATGTGGAAACGAGCAGCGTGAGCCTCCCTGCGTCAAGGCGGCAGAAATGCAACCGGATGTTTACATGTGCCTGCCTTCAAAATAAAAGCCGTTGGCGGCTGTCAAACAGTTGATCGAGGTTGCATACAACAACCAAAAACAACAAGATAGTATGATTAAGTGCATGTATTCATTTTGTTTTGGTAGAACTATGAATATATGGCTGTATATATAAACTGTATAAAAACTTTATGGTAGATAAACGTACAGTAGCCTGTTGTTTACAGTTTGTTTCATCTAAAGTGTTATCTTTAATTTAGAATATTAAATGTGAATAAAGTAATGGTAAAACATTTTTAAATGACAATGGTTAAATGGTTTTATTGATAATATATAAATGTTTTAATTAGTGTTGTTGTGTCTGGGTCACTGATCTTTGTGACTATATTGTTTTGTTGTGACGATATAGATATAATTTGTTCTCAGGTCTCTCTTGTAAAACCAGGTAGTTGATCTAATGAAATGAACAAAGCTTAACTATGATTTTGCCTAACTATAAAAGTCCTTGGCAGCGGTTGATTCTAATAATTGCAGCTTGTAATGTTATTATGATCAGTCATTGATCATCTTGAGAACAGGAGTCAGTTTGTTCAAATGGGTAATCATCGGTCAGTGAGTCCTAGTATTTCCTGTGGCGTTCCACAGGGGTCAGTTTTAGGCCCTAAATTGTTTATCCTTTACTTAAATATGGTTATATATGGTCACTAATGAAATGGTTTGATTCAAATAAGTTATCTTTAAATTTGAACAAAACTAAATTCATGATATTTGGAAATCAAACTATTAATACATATGTTAAATTAGTAGTTGATAATTAAACAATTGAAAGTGTTTATGAAAATAAATTTCTAGGTCTTGTACTGCATCCTAAACTCTGCTGGAAGCCACACATTTAATATCTGTGCATGAAGATGGCCAGGAGTATTGGTATATTGAACAAAACTAGATAGATATTGAACCAAAGTACTTTACATACGCTATACTGCACACTAATTTGACCATTCATGTTATATTGTGTGGAAGTTTGGGGAAATACCTTCAAAAGCAACTTGCAAATGATTTGTGCTTTGCAAAAATGGGCAATTAAAATAATTCATAACATAGGGTTTTATGAGAACACTAATCCTCTGTTTTTGAATTCATAATTGCTGAAATCTATTGACATTGTAACATTCAAAATTGCACAACTTGTGTTTAAAATTAAAGAAAATGATTTGCCTTGGAACATACGTGCAATGTTTAGGGAAAGAGATGGGGGATGTATTTTAAGATCCTTATTTATAACCTGTTTATAATGCATGATCCTTATTGTTAACCTATTTATAATGTATGATAGTTATCTGTTTATATTTTAGCATCCTTACCATTTACCTGTTTATGTGTTTTGATTCTTATCTATAATCGGTTTATATTTAATGATCATCGTTAATCTTATTTAGCATTTTGGATATTATGGATTTGCAAGTTATTTTTATATTATATTTGTACTGTTTATAATTCCATTATTGCTCTCAAGTCAAGTGAAATTCTATGTGGACAATTGTTTGGCTTCGCCGCACTGCAGTGCTTTATTTTGAAAGGTTTCACCAGATGTTATGCGCTGCTTCCGTTCATCTTGACTGTGGCGTTTGAGACCAGAGCAGCCGAGCAGCCCGTCTGCTGGGGAGAGACAGAGGAAAAGTTAGTCAAGATGGCAAATCCAACAGACCCGGAGTGAAGGGGCACCGCTCCCCGATAAAAGCTGAGCTTGTCGCCCGACCTGAGACAAACACAACGATGCAAACTGCTCCAGGAGGTAAGAACCGTCCTGCTCGGTCAACCGTTTCTCCGACAATTCAAACTGAAGTTTCTAAAAAAAAAAAAAGATTTTCTTGTTTTGTCCACTCTCCTTTTTTGGTTTCAGTATTTATCCAAGAAAGAAAAATGCTAACGTAACCTTGCTATCTATCAGAACCAGACTTCATGTTAAACTTACACAATTTTACCAGTTAACTATCTTGCTAGCTAGCTAGTTAAAGAGTTTTCATTTCAGTTATCGCTAGTGGCAACGGTTAAGGGGTTTTTATACCGCCGCGCGGCAACCGCCTGACAACCGCCTACCTGCACGAGCGTTTCCGAAAAAAGCAAAGCGTTATTACCAGCGGTACCTGCGGTTAGCTAGCTAGTCGTTTTGCTGACGGTGTTCGGAATAGTAACTTTGCGTACGTCGACTTGCGTTAAAGTTAAATAGTTCTTTCATTGGAAAGATCTAGACAAGAAAAGGGGATACCATAGAAATAGATATGGAGGACACAGCTAAGGGTTTATTTGTTCTTTTTACAAAGTGCTCACACACACACACATTCGCCACCGGGTCATTCCCTGTGTGCTGATGAAGCAAAGTGACAGTTTTAGACGGCGGTAGTCTGCTCCTAGCTTACTCTCCGGTATTTCTTATCTTCTTGCTAAAACTCACAACTACATTCAGTACTCGGTTTAAAATACGGCTTTATAAGACTAACCTGTCATTAAAATAACGGAGGGAAGTCTCTACAGCCCTGCCAGCGGCCGCCGTCGGTAACCCGGCGTCCTTCCTTTGGAAAATTCCGGGATGCAGCGCCAGTAGTACCGACAGCTGTATTTTTAGGAATGGGTGGATACCAAAAACGAAAATTATTTATTTTTGTCTAGGCGGTGAATGCCACAAGCCCATAGGCGATGGCGAGGAGGGGACCTATAAATGCTTGTATGAGTTTTTCAAGGCTGTTTTTTCCCCCCCAAGTCTGCCGAGATTAAGCAACAGGGACACCGTCGCATTTCTAGCGAGTCTGTCTTCTCTCAATGTAAAAGTCATTTCCATATGCATGAAAGAGAGGGAGAGGGAGAGGTGTGTACAAAGAGCCACAGAGAGCATTGTCAGTTACAAATGTGTTTTCCCCCCTCCCCTAACTTCTAACATCCTCTTGCAGGCTTAAGAGGGATTCCCTGAAGAAAAATGCCAGTGAGGCTAATGTGCTGATGTGACACAGCGTGTGCTGGAAGAAAGCTGACTCATCAAATATCAATCCCTCTGGGAGCAAGCAACAGAGAGCAGCTCATATCACCTAATGCCTAGCTAGAAGAGAGCCTTGCAACCCCCCCCACACACCAACCATTCTCTCTCACACACACACACACACACACACACACACACACACACAAACACACACACACACACCACACACACACACACACACAAACACCAAGGGAGATTACAGCAGCACCGACTGCAGGCAAAACAAATTTTGGACCAGAAGGCCTCACAGTGACTGCTGCCCTAGCCACCGGCAAAGCTAAGAATGGCATCACAGGGCTTCGCTGAACCCCCCCCCCCCCAACTGACTGGCCCCTCTCTGTGTATAGAAACGTCAACAATCAGCTGATAAGACCACCGTCATCCTCCCATCAGTTTTACCCCAAACCATCAGTGTAAAGTTTGAGGGAGGTCGCTCCGCCCGGCCCGGCACCACCACAGTCAGCCCGCCATCCCCTCGCCTCGCAGACCATGATGTTTCGCGATCAGGTGGGCGTGCTTGCCAGCTGGTTCAAGGGGTGGAATGAGTGCGAGCAGACGGTGGCTCTGCTGTCCCTGCTGAAGAGGGTGAGCCGGACCCAGGCCCGCTTCCTGCAGCTCTGTCTGGAGCACTCACTTGCCGAGTGCACCGAACTGCAGGTCCTGGAGGGAGAGGCCAACAACCCAGGTAGGACAGCCAGCTGCTCAGACTCTTTGAACTGCTACATCATCCACTAAGGCGTGATGAAGATGCATTTACAGGCATTGACAGACCAGAGTCGTTCGTTTTTTTTTCTCAGACTGCATTTTTCTCCTCATGTTGGTCTTACTGTGAGGTCGAGGAACTACGATATTTACATAAATTTTGGCAAACAAGCACTTTAATTTGTATCTCTAAGATTCATTTAAAAAAATGTTATTAACACGCAATAGATCTTCTACACTTTAGTAGTTGAGTTTTAATGCTATTTATAGTTGATGCCGTTGTTCAGTGTCACAGTACTTCTGCTTCAGGCTGCATACTCATTAGTTTTCTAATGAGAGAGAGAGAGAGAGAAACAGTAGTCACATTTCATCTTTTTTTTCTTTTTGCGCTCCCATTTAAAAAATTCAGAGGGTTTCAAGGGCATGTTTTCTCCAAAGGACTGTTGTCCCCGACCCTGGAACACAAAAATATAGGCTCCACGCAAACATTAGAGGACATTTCCAGTCCAAAACATTCCTGCAGATCCATCAAGAGTAGTTAGTAGAATGTTGTGCTGAACCGAAGCCAGTCCATAAAGGATTGTGGAAGGAGGATGGGGTCGTGTGTAGTGTTAGCTCAGCTATATTTCTATGGCTTTAGTCAATGTGCCAGCCTATAGTCATAGAAATACAATGACTACATTTTTTTGTTTCTATGGCAGTAGCTTTCTCTATGGGTTGGTATCACGCAAGGGGTCTTCTGGCTGGGATTTGTTGCATCAGACTGCAGCGTGGCCATGGAAACAAACCCTGGCAACCAACTGGGCTCATGAAAAATAGAAAGAAGTGCTCCGATGGAGGGCAGGCATCTGTGTGTACCTATGGCAACATCTGCATGCGTTAACACATGTGCTGGCTCACACTGGGGTGACATAATGGCCCTGCCCTGCAGTGACACTCGCACATATTACATCAAGTTTCCATCGGGGTTTACAGTGGGCAGTGGCAGCAGTTAATGCAGCCTGGTCTTTGCTATTGTTTGACATGAAGCTGGAGACATCAAAGCACACTACACTACATGGAGTTTCCTCAGTTGCCCCCTCCCAAAGTCAGGCTGGTTCACGCTGTCAGAGATAAAAGCAGATTGATTTTTTAAAATCTTTTTAGTTTTCAGAATATAGTGCATCATGTGTGAGTCACAGAGACATTGTCTTGGGATCTCTGCGGTGATACTTGAATCACAAGTCATAATTCACTCGTGTGTGTGAATCTTACTTTCCCAGCTAGCCAGACCGATTTATGTTCTATGTGGAAATGAAACATGAAATAAACGTCTGTGGGTGAAAGAGGCTAGTTTTAGTTTTTTGCAGCGTTTAATTATTGATTTTCACGATGGACACGTCCACTTAACAGGTTTGATGGCTGGACAGGAAGACAGATATTGTCACATTTGCCTTGATTTATAAATGATTTAGTTTGAATTGACCATGACTTACAAAGACTTGATTTAACATTACATTATGGCTTTCTGAAAGTGTAATGTATTGCAGATAGGGCTGGGCAATATATCGATATTGTATTAATATTGCAATATGAGACTAGATATTGTCTTAGATTTTGGATATATTGTAATATGGTAAGTGTTAGTCTTTTCCTGATTTTAAAGGTCTGCATTACAGTAAAGTGATGTCCTTTTCTAAACTTACCAGACTGTTCTAGCTGTTCTATTATTTATCTTTACCCACTATGTCATTGCATTATTTCTGGAGAATATTTATCAAAAATCTCTTTGTCAAAGCACCAATAGTCAACCACAAAAATGTTGTCGCAATATTGACATTGAAGTGTTTGATCAAGAATATTGTGATATTTGATTTTCTCCACGTCGCCCAGCCCTAACTGCAGACAGAACAAGGAAAAATGAACGCATAAGAAAACATTTAGGCATCCAATTTTGTTTTTAAGCCTGGATAATGCTGGTGGTTGTTTCTGTTTGATACACAATCGGCACATTCTGTGACCTTATTTTATTTCATTTCCCTTTCATAATTGCAGGATTTTAACTGATTATACATAAACTGCTTTACTACAAATCATGTAAAGCTAGGTTGTTCCCAAACAACTCAAACAGAATAATTTTTCAGCTGATTCAGTGTCTTAAAATAACCCTAACCCAACATAATGACCTGATGAGAGCACTGAGGAACTGTCCAGGCTCTGTACCACGGAACAGCCTGCTGCCCGCACTCTCCGTGTCATCAGGTCAGGGATTTACAAAATGAGGTAACCTCGGGGTTTGCAGTCACTTACAACATCTACATGAACAGAATTATTTCAACTTCTAACTCAAGAAAAGGTTCTTCAGTCTCATTAATTCAGGTAAGGTCATAAATTATTCCAATTGTTGGAACACATTGATTAATTTTTTTTTTTTTTGTCCAATCTGTACCTGTCAAAGGTCAAGATGCAGAACAAAGCAACAACATAGTGCAGTGGCAAAACTTATAGTTTAAGTTAAAGTCAATTTTTTTTTTGTCTGAAGATAAGTACTTCCAACAATTGCCCCCTGTCACACCGTGGGCAGGTCAATTTCAATGTAAATGGTGCAACAGGGAGGTAAAAACTGTCATTGGTAGAAAATGGGGGTGTGCCGTTGTGACGCAATTGTCACAGATCGGACAAAAAAAACATCAACACATTTTGTCTCATTGTGCTTTAGAATGCAACTGCTGAAACAATCAGAAAACAATTTATTTCAATCTGTGTTGACTGGCTTGGTTTGAAACAGGGATCGACCGATATGGATTTATTTAGTGCCTTTAGCGATTTTATTTATTTTTTCTTCATCAGCCTTAGCCAGTCCCCAATACGGGCTGCCGATATTTGGAGCCGATACTTTTGCTCCCTCAATTTAAAACATAAAAATGTAAATCCTGCCGCGCTGGATTTGTTTTTGGAATCTGCTCTGCCATTTCTTTAAAAATAATAAACAAAATCACAGATCAGTGTCACTTCTGCAATCATCTTACATTCATATCACCCAAATAATGTGTGCAATGTGCATCATATGGACGGGTGCACTGCATATGGTTAACTGTGCAGGGGTGAAAGGCTTTCATCAACATCTACAACACAGCCTTGATGAGGCGTTGCTTACTGTTATGACATGTTATAAGACAGATACAATCAGGTCATCACAAAATGTCCTTTGTCAACACATTTAATTAACTAAAGAAAACAATAAACCCGAAACGTAGCCATTGAAATAAAGTGCTTGATTAGTAATTTAAGACCGCTGTGGTGCTAGTGGTGGAGGGTCAGGGCATGGTCTGCACGTGAACTGCAGCGTCTCCAGCAACACAGAGCTGAATGTGGACGCCTGTCTGGAAATAATGCCGGGAAAAAATGATTGGCGAACGCAGTAGCCGCGTATCGCCGATGTCAATACACGTAAGTTGTGGTAGCTTGTTTTAGTGCCCATGTGCTAGTGATAGACCCATTTTATCGGCTGGCCAATAATTGCGTTTTTTACGTGTATTGACATCGGCCGGCCGATAAAATCGGTCTATCAGTAGTTTGAGTTGACAACAAGCTCTGTCCCAATGGAATCATGCTTAAGGAGATTTTAATGGACTTAGACCTTCTGTACTTCCCAAATTCAATTTTGGGCCACACCCTTGACTTTTCTTCCACCTCTGTCAGCTTGTGGTCGCTTCCTGTTTGGTGATTCAGCTTAGTGAGAGGGAATCAGCGGGCCTGTTCCAGTGCTGTGGACTTAACGTCAGGACACATGCTGCTGAAAAGAGGGAGACTGAGAAGGTTGTCTGGTTACGTGATCCCTCTGGTATGTTGTGGTAGCTTGTTTGAAGGCCCATGTGCTACAGTAAGGCAGATACGTTGGTCTGCTGTTTTACTAAGCTTATACTGATCTTGTGTTGATTATGGCGTGTGTGTGGTATCGTACTGTAAGTCTAAAAATAGCTATTTAAAAATCTTTCAAGCAACTCTTTAGTATCTGCTTCAAGTTGTTAATCACCATACGCAAGACCATAAATTCTCATAATTCATAAATTCCTTCTGCACAATTGTTAGTCTACTCACAGCTTAGTAATGAGTGCAGTATGATTTGATGCCGGTGTGGGCTATTAAAGGGTTAACATGCAGCTGTAAGTCTTGGGCTGAGTGGAAAAGCGCAACTATTTGGAAAGCAGTGTACAAATGAATGGAATCCTCAGTGACCTACTTCTCTGAGAGGCCGCCTTGTTTTGGGACCCAGCGAGTGATGCGACTTCATTTGCGACTTGAGATGCAATTGTAGTCAATGGGGTCACTATCTCACTGAAAGACAGTTGCATCACACAGGATTGTGTTTGATTGTAGTTTTTGATGTTATTTTTAGGTTGTCATGTTTTCCTTCCTCCTCCGAGTAATTTGGTGTAACTTTTAGTTTGTGCAGTTTCATGCCTCTGCATTTCTGTCTGAACAACCCAGTGCCGATGTGTATGGCGTTCAGACCTTACCCTAAGTCAACTAGGGAGACGCCATTCACAATCCTGCCGACCAAATGAATGAATTGAATTTTTTTATGGAAAAACCACAGAATGAAAGTTTAAATCCTGGTTGTCTTCTGTGATTTTTGATGGGGGTAATCTGCAGCCTGCAGCATTTCATTTGTGGTTATTAAGGAATGTAACTTCCTGTTTTTCCTCCCCCTCTTAAGGAGAACAAAACGTCTTTTGAGACAATCCCAAGAGGATCAAGTTGAGAGGACGTGAATAGTGAGCGTCTGAAGGACGACGCTCTCACACACACACACACACACACGCACGCACACACACAAAAACCCAGGGTGTAGGCTCAGTGTAAGGAGTGGGGTTAGGACAGGACAGTGGGCCTGGTGTTCTGAATGACATTTTATTTTCGTGCGCTGGGGTGTATTGCTGACCTGCATGTCTCCTGCATGGCTGTTTGAGCTGGAAGGAGGCAGGCAGCGATTCGATATGTACAAGCAGCTGTGTTGAAGAACTTGAAGGTGGCAGAGATAGAGCTCTGTGTTTGGGATGAGTGTCAGCAGTCACTGTGTTCCAATGAGAATTCATCCATTTCAGTTTCGAAGTCCCAAAATTTCTTTTATGTCGTCTCCATCTTTTGTTTGTTTGGCTGCGGTTGTTTTTGTACTGCCCAGAAATCACATAGTGTACTACAGACTGCTTCTGCTAGCCAAAATGCATCCTTAAGTCTTTTTGTGAATGTACCCAAGTCAAACATTCGTTTAAAAGCATATTTAGGGCAGACTCATCACTTTTTAAGATTTACCGTATTCTTGTTTTTCGGTCAAATGAACTTTTGAATGTGTGTGCTAGGGGCACTTTTACGCTAGCCTCAATATCCCTATTTTTAAAACACTAAGAAGTCTCGACACAACATGACACTTTGCTCTAAGTCTCACCAGGGGCTCTACACATGAACTCCAGCATTCAGAACATTGTTTGTGTACACAGAGTTTACTGAAAAAGGTTTTGGGCAACTCTTGTTAGTAGTTGTCAGTATGTACAGTTTGTGAATGGCAGCCGAACCGGAAGACTTTGTCTATCTTCGGTATCCTGAAAGGATTGGCCAAAGCATGTCAATGGAAAAACCTCTTTATTTACACCTGGAACCAGTGTTATACAAATGTGGTGGTGGGGGTGGTATTAACCTCAGTGCAGAATTTGAAATGAATCTAGGTCAAAATATGACTTCTAGCTAAAGAATTTACATTTTATAGGAGCTGCCGGCACTATCTTTACGTCTAATGTTGTAGAGAGAGAGCAAGAGAGAGAGAGCAAGAGAGAGAGAGAGAGTAAGCATACTTTTGCTGTGTGTAAGATGATTGACATGGAGGGAAAGTCTGTGCTGTATAATGGCAAGTATTACTCAGTGAATTCCTGTTGCACTCTCTGCCTAAACTAGGTCTGATGAAAACCTGGGCTGGAATTCAGCATTCCTGGCTTAGGCGGTAAACGGTTCCGGTGTTGGGGATACTGTCTAGGAATGTGGGCACGTCGGAGCACACTTGATTCAGGCGCTCAGCGAGAGTTGGATGGGGCTTTTCCAGCGTGGGGGGAAAAAGACACAGTGGAAAAGGAAAACTGATTCCACCTTTAGTGGAGCTAAGGTCTCCTGAGTACACCGCGGTATGGAGGG
>NC_045733.1:30058646-30066113 GCF_008692095.1 Etheostoma spectabile | reverse complement strand
GGGAAAAGATGAAGACTCAGAGAATACTGGTGCCATTTACAGCTGAAGCTCATTCACTCCTTTCTCTGCTCTTTTGGTCTAACTCTCCCAAAGTTTTTGAATATTTGCTTGCTTTTGAAAGTCCAGATTTTATGGTGCCATGGCCAACACCCATTGAAAGAAGGTTAAGTCTATCAAATGTTTTTTTATTTAGTTTTTGTTTTTCCTGGGGGAGACTTACTCTTCTTCCAACCGCCTAGGTCCTAACAGAAAGATATTTAACATGATCAGTATTTATATAACACTTAATGGCACCATGAAATAATAAAACAGAATATTTGACCAAACCAATTCAAGGATTTAATAAAAAAATCCATTGTTTAACTTGAGTCTGATGTAGTTACCCTGCTCTGCTAAGGCAGTATCTATAAATCCTGGGCCCTGTAGAGAGACAGTGTGATCTAATTTTTCACACTTTTTCTATTTGCCAACACCCTTTGTGCCTTTCTAAACATTTAATTGGCCAATCTGTCAAAGAGAGAGCGATGGAAAGAGAAAACTCCTGTCTCTGGTTTGGGCGCCAAACTATTTCATTGCACCCACGCATGAGCAAACAGTTTATTTCTGGAAGTTGACGGCGTGTTCTGTGAACTCGTACTGAACCTCAGGAATGGGGACAGACAACCTGCCAAAACGACCAGAAGGGAAAACGAAATAAAGCTAATCTTTTCCCCTCTATAGCACAAGGCTCTTTTTTTTTTCTGCGTGAGTGAGACAAGTCAGGCTCTTGGTATTAATATCTGAGAGGTGGACGATGTCACTGATAGCAGGGATTAAGCAATCAAGAACTTCATAAATCCTCAAGGTTTAGTTTCTCACCAAACCCTTCTGTGCTTCTTTATAACTCGGATCCCAGCTTATCTTTCCCCATCAAGTTGGATTACTGCGCCATGTGTTTATGTGTATATGTTTACACTCGGCCTTATTCAGTATGTAGGGGATAATGTTGTGCGTAGCGTTTGTAATTGTGAATACAACCCCGACAGGGTGATCAGGACCCCAACACGAAGAGGAGGGGTCTTGAATCAGGCTTGCTCTACATTATCCCACTTATTGCATGGCTACTTACCAAATCAAATTTTATGGGGTGCTACTGTGGTGGACAAATAACCCAGCTGCTGTTTTAATCACTGCAGGAATTGACACATCAGCTGAAACGTTGTGGTGAGCTAGCGGGCCATCGGCTGCTCTGATTCGCATTAAACTGAACATTTCCGTTGACGGCGAGTGAGACACGGTGAATGGCTTCTTTGGGAATATTTATGTTGACGTTAATGTCCTCATTCGTCTCGTTTACTTTTTGCGCAGCCGCCGCATGTTGACAAACCTGTAAGTTAACGTTCAACTTGTTGCAATGTAGCTAAGCTAACTAATTAGCGTTGTTATCCCTACGGCTGTTACTGCGTAGCGATCATAGACGGTATATAAAGAGACAGAAGTTGCTCCACGTTCCCCACTTTTTGACACAGCTGATAAATTATCCGGACTTCTTTCAGCGGATTGATTGATAGCTGTCCTCAGGGCTTAAAGTATTCCGGCACCGTGAGGAAAAATTAATAAATACATTTGGGAATTTACATGCGTTTTTATATTTTTGAGTAAATTGATTTCACCTACCAATCATTTGAGAAGAACACAACTCTAACGCAGAGTTTAAAGTTCTCAGGCCTGGTACCGCATTTCCGGGCTATGACTATTTTAGAAAAATAAATAAATTAAAGTCCACATGGGATTTGTTTTTGATGCGCTAGGTTTAACCAATCATCGAACTTCCACCTATACGTCTTGGGTCCAGCTCATCCTACCCAGCCACTGCATGTCATCGTGCGCACACCCAATGGTGCCTCCACGGATCCTGACCACTACTAGCCCGCACCACCTCAGGTCTCCTTTACAACTCCTTTTTCAACTCCTCCCGTTCTCAGCCCCACATCTACTGTATGTAGCTTCTATCTCACCTAATTAGGAGATGCGGTACCGGTGTGTTTGGAGAGTGTTCTTGTGCAAACCCAACATCTCCCCAGATTAGGAGATGTGTCTCAGGTGTGTTAGGAGTCTTCAGTGACTGCCAGGCAAGCAAAAACACAAACAAAAGCAAACCAACCACACTAAATGTACAATAAAAATAAGCAAACACTAGCTGCCTGGCTACGCTTTGTGACAAAAACTATCACCAATCGTAGACAGCTGTCAGCAACTGACCAAATGTGGATGCAAACCAGAATGCCGCGGAAGATGTAAATGCTATCACTTTGGTCTTACCCGAACAACACTGTGCAGCTATAAGTGCCAGGACTAGCAATGTTGGCCTAAATGAACATAAATACAATCACTCACATAAATGTAATGAACATAAATACAATAATTGTATGTGTCTCCAAAAGAGTAAATAACATAAAACTTCCTGTTACTTTGGCACACTTCATAATACATTTTTTTCTTGGAATTATGTCACGTTTCATGCATGTGGTTATATGGACATTTATATACTGAAGAAAATTATAAACGCAACACTTTTGTTTTTGCCGCCACTTTTTAGGAGCTGAACTCAAAGATCTAAGACTTTTTCTATGTACACAAAAGGCTTATTTTATCTCTTATTTTTCTCAAATATTGTTCACAAGTCCGTCATAATCTGTTAGTGAGCACCTCTCCTTTTGCCGAGATCGATCCATCCACCTCACAGGTGTGGCGTATCAAGATGCTGACAAATTCATTCATCCAGCAGCTGTTAAATCACTGCGTGTTGACAGTTACATTAGCAGCGTTGTTAAGTGAGCTAGTGGGCTACCAAGACCGTTGATGGTGTAGTGTGACAAGGTGATTGGGACTACTTTGGGAATATTTATGTTGACGTTTCTTTCCTCATTCATCCTGTTTCCTTCGTGAACAGCCGCTCCAGTTGACACACCTGTAAACACAATGTTGCAATGTAACTAATTAATGTTGTTGTCCCTACGGCTGAAGTTGCTGCGTAGCGATCATAGACTGGATATAAAGATGTAGCGATAAGCGCTCACCAGATCTACTGTTATTGCCTGAACTGGAGCACAGGAGTTGCTCCACTTTTTGCCACAGCTGATGAATTAACCAGACTTCCATCAGCAGATTAATAGCTGTCGTCCAGAGTGATTAGAACTGCGTCCATGGCAAAGCTCTCCCATGCATAGCAACGGTCTGTTATCAAGAATTAGCAGAACGCTGAATGCCGTCTAATTCAACCAAGTCGTGTAATAAGCTATATTCTGATATACAGTATATCGTTATCAATCTATATCTTGTAGAAGATTTTGGCCATATCACCCAGCCTCAAACTAAAAGACACACTATCATCTGTTGTGATTGAGTGGCCAGTCTACTAGCTTAAAGGAAGTGTTTCAAACAGACAAAATACACATTGAATACATTTTCGGCTGGTGGATTATATGGTCTTAATGGTACACAACATGAATAGGTTAACGCACACTGGGACTCTTGGGTCTGAAAGGGGACTTTGTATTTTTTTGGGTACAGCAGAGGGAAAAAAGAAGTGTTTAATTTATTTTGAAAGCTGACAAACTTTAAACAGTCGCTCAATCACTCTAATTACTCCGTATGGAGACAGTAATAAACACTCCTACAGTGTTGATTGTTGGTTTGGTCCAGCCTGAATCCTTAGTGAGGAGCTGGGTAAATGTTAAAAGAGGAAAGTCTGGACTGGTCCCTCTGTCTGTGCATCGCAAATTAATTGCATGTTTGATGTTGCTATTTCCGTAGACATAATGTTGCCTGTCACTTACGCTTCATTGATCACTTTTGCTACATTATACTGGAAAACCTTAATGCCAGCAGTAATTCCAAGCAGAGGATCTAAGTCCTATTGGAAAATCTTTGAACTCTGACTTCACATTAACATATACTATACAGGACGTAGTAGCCCAGGGACTGTCCCTAGCCCTGTACAGGCTGGGCTAACCTGACTAGCATGGTTTAGCTAAAAGGCCAAAACCAACACACCTCCAAAAGTTCTCCAGGTGGAGCTCATATATTTTGACTTATACATGCACTGTAATAACACTGTGTTGGACTAAGAGGAGTGGAAGGATTTAGTTCTCAGGGGGCATCCAGGCACAACAAGTTTCATATCAGCAAAATGCCTTCTATATCTGCGTGTGCGCGTGTAAGAAAGAGAGCGTGTAAGAGAGAGGGTGAGAACAGGTGAGGGATACCAGTCTGTCTCATAGATGACCAGTCAGTCTTGTCTTGACCAGACAGAATATTTCCTCATATAGCCCCCAGCCCTGCCCCATCCCCACCCCGCTCCCAGACAGCTGGCTGTGCTATACAGTACACTTCTTGTGTCGTGGGGGTTGTTGTTGTTGTCCAGACTGCACAAATCTGTACAGATAAAGCAGCAACGAGGAAAAGGCTGGCCCTTAAGCCGCCTACACATGATCTGCGGTAAAACCTCCCAACTAGGCGCAGTGTTGCCCCTGGAGTTGCGCAATTACTGAAATATATTTCTTTATTTAAAGAATGAAGAAATTTTGTTTATAGTGATATAAGGGATGACCACCACACACCTTTTATTAATTTCAAATAATAACATCCTAAATAGTCTAAACAAGTAGTTTATTGTAATCTGTAAGTAAATCCGCATACCAGTTTAGTATTACAATAAACATAACAATTTGCATCCTTATAGTTAGTGATTTTGTATGTCTGTTGTATTAATTGTATAATTAATAAAAACAGTAATCCTGTTGAAGCAAACTAGGCCTGTTCTTTGCTGACTTTGCTTTTTGCTGCCAGTTGCTGACATGATCATACCAGACATACAGTAGACACAAAACGCTCTAAACTGCTGCTTACCTGCTTTATGGGCTTCCATGTGGCTATTGCAGAATATGTGCCTGCCAATGAGAAGGTTGGGAGTCAATCCCTGGCCCTGCAGTCCCATGTCGAAGTGTTCATGGGCAAGACACTGAACCGAGTTGCCCCCGGTGCTGCTTTCTAGGCATTAGGACTAGAAAAGTCTATATAAACAGTCTATTGACATTACTCTGAAAATTTCTTGCATTTATATGAAAGTTAAAAGTCAAATGCAAAATATATATCCCCACCCGCAGAAGAACGTTTTGAATGTCTTGGCAATAAACTGAAATGGTATTGGTATGGTATTGTTCTCAGACTTATTTATTTACTTTTTGCTCACTGGCGTTATTGTGAGCCACTCAGCCTTTTTTTCTCTGTCAGACTAGCTTTAGGCTGACTGGCACATGTTTTTGTTTTGTCCAGACAGTAAAATAACATAAGTTGAAATGTTATGTCATTGTTCAAAAACATGATCATGTAATTCATTTAACCCTTTACAATGTTTTCTCACCGTATCTAAATCTATAGATGAAATAACATTGAACACCAGTAGCTTTATATTATCAAACATAAATATTTGGATCACTGGGTTTGCTGGTAAATTCTGCCGAGTTTTGTGATGGTTGCCCTCAGTCTTTGCTTTTCACACAATTTTAAAACCCACCTTAAATTTTCAAGTGTTAGTTATATGTTGACATTTCAGAGAACCACGTAAACCATTCAGTTGCCATCTTTAACCGCTGATTGACTTGTGAACGTAGAGTAGAGCTCTCGTCGCCCTGTGCTGGTGTGTTTTTCTGAATGGATCTCTGTGTGTGTTTGTGCTGTGTCTACTCACGTGATGTTACAGCCGGATGCTGAAGCTATATCCCTCAGGCTGTGGACAGCCAACGATGCTGGGTAAACACGTCTGTCTCACACTCACAGAGCCTCCGCATTCCATATGACACTCAAATGTACATTGAACGCTGCAGCAAAACACACACACACACACACACACACATACACACACTCATACGGCTCTGCAGGAGTGACCAGTCTACCTTGAAAGACTGGGCTGTAGATAGTACACATACTGGTGCGGTTAAACCAGTTTGTAAAGTGCTATTGGCCGGTCAGCTTTCTCCATTAGAGCTACAAACCTTTGGAACCCAATGCCCAGTACTATCAGACAATGCTCGACTCTCTCTAGAGTGGCTTTCATGGCTGAAACATAACCAATCATGTTTCGTATTTTTTAAATGGAAAGTGTTTTTAATTTTGAATGTCTATAATGTTTATTCTCTGTACCCAAATTATAACATTTGATGCCATAACTCCTTTGCGGATTTGCCTGCCCAGGGACTGCTGGGAAAAGCCGTCAAAAACAGCATTTAGACAATCATTGAACAGAAAACCAAAAGCTTGTCTAATGGAATATATCTGTAGGTTTTACTCGGAAGGTGACCTACAGCAACTGTTCAATGGTATGAATAAATTAATGTAATAACTGCTCAGAAAGGGAGACACATTCATATGATCAGAAGTGGATCATTTTAATATCCAATAGTAGGTATTTATCCCAAACCTAATTTCTGACCTTGTTTTTTGTCTATCAGCAGGATTATGGAAACACTGTTGTCCCAAACATGGTGGGTGTAGCAGGGGCCAAGGAAGAGTTGGGCTCATGTATACATGGTTTACGATACTGATAATATCACGATACAGCAATTTGGCAATAATTGATATATTGCTAGACAATCCTATAAAGATAATCACAATATTGGTCTATCTATGAATACTTAATGCCTGTGAAAAGGTTCAGTGTAGGTTTTCTCTCTTTATTCACTGCAGGTCCAAGCTGTTAGAAAGTTGATCAGTTTATCAGTCTAAAATGACAGAACTATAGAGCAACTATGGGTCTAGACTTGAACAGGAATGGAGCATCTATTTTCCTCTAATTGCTGTCAGCCATTCCTCCTAAAAACTTCTTTCTCTTTGGCTGGCTAACTTCTGTTCAAGTTTCCCTCGTTCATGTGTTGAGCGCAACCTCGAGGAGCCATGAAGTAGCTATGCTGGGAGCAGGGAAATTTATTTAGAGCACGACGGACTGTGGCATAGTGTCCCATCCCAAGGAAGAACCCATTTCATTTTGGAGCCGATCCGAGTCCCGGGTCGGGGCACGAGTTGGGGCACGAGTAGGGGCATGGCTTTGGCGAAGGTCTGCACTCTGAGTGCCCTTCTACTTTCTTTTGTTATTATTTGGTATTAAGGCCAGGACAGTGCTGCATACATGATGGTTTTTGTGTGTGCGTTTAACCGTTGAACAGTTATCATTAAATGAAGGCTATGTACAGAGTGTGTCCCTTCTTTTAGTAGACTGGAACTTTCACCGTCTTTCAAACTTTTCCTCTCTTTAACAGGCTTGTTGTTGTTGTTGTTGTTGTTTGGCAGACCGCAGCCATCAAGAAGTTTACAAAGACACATCTTTATTATGCTCACAAATGTACCGGAAACAATTACCCAAACCACACCACCAATACGCCGCTGTGCGCACACACACACACACACACACACACACACACACACACACAC
>NC_045733.1:30057836-30058636 GCF_008692095.1 Etheostoma spectabile | reverse complement strand
ACACACACACACACACACACACACACACACACACACACACACAGCAGGTACGGAAATAAACCTTTCTTCCACAAAGAAAAATAATCATTCTAGTAAAAGGAAGTAATGGGGGGGGGCTTTGAGCAGCGTTGGACGCTGACGGGGAAATTGAGAGGCAGGGAGAGCGGCTGATTGGCCCCTGTCTACCATTTCCTTAAATAGAGTTGTGGGCTTCTCCGGTCCAGCCCTGGCTGAGCGGAGGCTCACATTCCCAGCATAGCTGCCCCATTCAGAGCCTCCCCAACACTGGAGCGCTACGTCCACTTCCACAGGTAGACTGCAAGTCATTTGCCCCTGCTTTCAGCCCCCACCCTGCTTCCTCCAGACCCCCAACCACCAGTTACTACTGCAGCAGGGGAGAAAAGGGGATGTTGAAAGACTTGAGAGGAAGTGGGAAGGGAGTGGGGGGTTGGAGTAAAGGATAGGAAAGAATTGTTCTCCATTCAAATAGCAGCCGTGTCCTACTAGGAAACCTCCCCCACTGCTGGGAAAAAGACGAGACAATAAGAAACCATCATCTGGCCTCTTCTCTCGCACAAACCACACAAAGATATGTCTAGTTACGATATGTCTAATACGGTATACCGCGGGGTGTCAAAAATAGCAACACTATCAATTTGAATACCGTCATTAAGAAAAATGCTAATGCACTTATATAAGAGACAAGGATGAGATGTTGAATATAATATAGAACACAACTTCAGCAGTTTTGGCAGCGTTTGGGGTTCTGACCTAATGAGAAGGGAGAGGTGTTTCAGTAT
>NC_045733.1:30057072-30057826 GCF_008692095.1 Etheostoma spectabile | reverse complement strand
TATTCAGTTTCTGACCGGTGTAGGCACAAGCCAGCAGTTTGGTGACGCCGTCTGAACCTTTAGTCATCATTTTTAATTAGTCACGGTAATACCATATAAAGTAGTTTATTTATGTTCTTTTTCCGTTATGACTGACTGCCGAACTAGATTTGGATATTGCGCTAATCCATATCGTGATTGCGATAAAATTAGGATTAATTGTTCAGCCCTAAATACCACCTGGATTTCTGGTCTTGCCAGACATGGTTTGAATGAGTGGACGTGAAATTATGTCAGACTTTGTAAAGATCACTTTACTCGGATGAAGCCAATGAAGCTAGACGCTGGCGCCGTACGGTAGCTGTGATGATGCTTTTCCTTTTCCTGTGGAAGAGAGACACACACTGGAAACATGTTTAGCTCATTGTCAGGCAGGTGCTTCCCACTTTACAAGATAAAATCACACGCACACACACTCTCTCTCACACTCATTAGGACCACTGTTTTAAACATTACACAGTATAAATAAATAAACAGGGACCCCAGAGGAAAAGACCTACTTTACACCTACTGTACACCAACACGGCTGTACACAACGCAATGTGAAAACCAGATGAACTGTGCTTTATATCATGTTCTATAAACTGACCAGGTGTCTTGGCTGTGATGATGCAAGTCTGCTATGAAAAGGTGTTCCTCTGTTCTATTGTGGGTCCCAGGAATCTCTCTCTCTCTCTCGCTCTCTCTCTCTCTCTCTCTCTCTCTCTCTCTCTCT
>NC_045733.1:30051444-30057062 GCF_008692095.1 Etheostoma spectabile | reverse complement strand
CTCTCTCTCTCTCTCTCTCTCTCTCTCTCTCTCTCTCTCTCTCTCTCTGTATGTTGAGGCGCTGTGGAGACGCTGATGGATCTTTCACTGATTTCATTCGGAAAAAATGTTGCTCCTGTGATCCAAACACAGGAGGGGCCATGCACCTCTTTACTACAGTATTTCCTGAGGAAATGAGATAGTGGTCTAGTTTCCACATTTAACCCGTTCACAGTTTTTGTTTCTTTTAATTAGCATCAAAGACATCTGCCATAAAAAGAATTGCAAATAATTACCTGCAGGATCCTCTGGTTTCCATGCAGGAGTGTTTTGTAGCCTATAATATGTTCTTTAGTGTCTCCTGGTTTCCATTATGAGAGAAGCGTGATGTGGCAGGAAAGCCTCGACTGACCACTTGGGTTTGGATGATGACCAGTAAAAACCTGCGGGGCTGCCTCCTACTATAAATGATGATTTGAATCATCATTCGATGCACTCCCACTTCTAAGCTCCAATTGTAAGTCGATTCACTAGACTCTTTATGTGTTTTATAGATGTTTTATTATACTCAAAGCAACACAGGAAAACGACACGGCAGGCTAGAAACCTTGACAAACACTCTTGTCTCGTAGTCACCGAACCGTAATGGAAATGGAGAGGGCATTGGTGAGGGCAGAGCAGCTCGGTGAGGGCCCCGTTTGTCCCTCCTTTCTGCTTGCTGCTTCAGTGTTGAAATCTACCAAAGTCAGCAAAATGACCAGATGTAGGCACCGCGGTCTCCACTGCTGTCCAGTGTCATCAGCGCTGTCAACAGCCACGCAGGAGAGCCGCTTACTAGTCTGCCAAGCTTGTTTCTCTGAACTATATCAGAATGCACACTTTAAATTTCACTGTGATAAGATGATGTTTTCACATCCCATGTGATTAATAAAGGGACTAAAACATGAGTTTTGTTTTCATATCTGCCCTGTAGACTTCCAAAAGTGACAGGCATGCTATCAGTTACAATTTAGCAGAGTAGTGACGGAAACCAGGTTTCTCATTTAGATTAGATTAGATCCAACTTTATTGTCATTACACATGTACAGGTACATTGAAAGGAATGCAGTTACCTGAGCTTTACGGGTCCCATGTTGCGCTCATTTTCAGGTTCATACTAGGGCTGCTCAATTATGGAAAAAATAATCATCACGATTATTTTGGTCAATATTGAAATCACATTGATCTAAAACGATTACTCATTAATCTTTGAAAATAATGGATAGTGTCCAGGGTGTAATCTTTTAATGTCCTTTATCTCACAGAGTCTTTGGATCAGAATAAAATCAGTTTTACTACTGTTCAGCTGTACCGATATCACACATAAGCTGATGAACATTTCTAAATACATAACACAATGTCCATGTAACATCACATTTTCACTCACTATGACCACTACTAGCCTACTGCCATTACTAAATCTGCCAAAATATGAACAATAATGTTGCTCTCAGTGGGCTTATTTACCAGCTAGGGGGGGAGATGATGTGTATCAGTCATGTCATGTTTGAAACAACCTCTTGTCCAAATATCCAGATCAGAGCAGCATGTATGCAACAGAGAGTCAGCCAGGGAGAGCAGTGTAAATTACATGCTGACTGGTTTCCTGACAGCTTGAGTGCCTGTTTCCTCTCACTCTGCTCCACCTGTCTGACATGATGACACACACAGATTATTTAGATGGACGAGGAGATATTTTCTCTCTCTGCTCTCCTCTTCCTCAGTTCACCACTCTTTTAGCGGACTTCACTCGGTGATGTATGTGTACGTTGTTTTTCAGGGTACGTTTAGTTGATTTTATGCGATGCCAGGTTGAAATGAGTAACGCAGCTGTAATGGAGAATGATGTCATATTTTCTCTGTAGGGGCTTGCACCAAATTAGTAGTTTTATAGATAATAGTAGATATATAAATCGGTAGGCCGATATTAGGCATTTCCCAATCTATTGGTAACGGCATTTATAATGGCCAATTTAATTCATCAGAATAATTTAAGACAAATAAAGGATTCTGATAAATGGGTATTTGAAAAATAAAAACGGACTGTCAACCATGTTATGAGTGTCGGCGTTGCATATTCTGTCCACCAGAGGGCGCTCTACAACGTCCCTGTTGGCAACACAGATTTTTTTTCTTGTCTTTTATATCTTAAGTTTGTATTTTTATACATTTTCATTTATCAGAACTGTAATATATTTTGATGTTCCTCTGTTTTGTTGTGACAATAAAACAAATTATCATATTATTTTAGTCATAAATAACTACAAACAACTAATGTTAGGGAAATCTGTTTATGTTTTGTAACGCGTTTTAAAAAAATATAAATATCACCCGATATATCGGATTTTTAAATAACCAAATATTCGTATTGGTATTGGCCTTAAAAATCCTTCATAGGTTGGGCTCTAGATAATAGATTATCAAATCATAATGTTCTCTAATGACAGTACCACCCTCTGGAGCGGTCAGTCTTCCTCTATAATAACACTCAAATTTTATTATTATTATATTCACATCTCTCTGACAGCTGAAGGTCAGCTAACATTAACATTAGCTGTCTCCATGAAGCTCGCAGCGGAGCTCCTATAACTCGCGATGCAGTTAGGAAACAAGAACGAGCTAATTACAGGTGCTCTAAGCGATGTTGGGTAGCGGCACTTCTTGTTGATTTTAAAAGTATTTTCAACCCCCATGCATGTATTTTCAGTTTCCTTCCGCTTTCTTAGTGTTTGAATTTTAAATTCGGTGGATTTCTAAAGACTGTTTTTGACGGCCCCTCAGATCTCTGCAGGGTAAATCCAGACCTCTAGCTAGACTATCTGTCCAATCTGAGTTTTCTCTCGCGTAACTATTTTGCAGCGGCTCTTTGCGGATCTTAGCGACGCCCATGAAGATTCTGATTGGTTTAAAGAAATGCCATTTAACCAGAGCATGTGTTCCTGCCATCCCCTAATTCAGTGTGGGGTAGCTAGACCCTCCTTCAGCGAGCTTTAGAGGAGGGTCCGGCAAAGCGAGACTAATGAGACTATGACTGCAGGAGTCACATGGCAGAAAGACTTGGTCCATTGGCTGTAGCTGTATCCATATACACACCAGCCTTTCAATGGTATGTTAGCCATTAAGAATGTCCCATGTCACTACTGGTATTCTGAGAAATGGCTGAACTTTACTTAGGCATTAAACTAGACAGGAGTAAACAGCACTCCTCCTCTTCTCTCCTCATTCAGTTATATGTCATTAGGTCAGGCTGAGGCCAAGGGCAGGCTGACCCCCCCCCCCCCCCAACAGTTTCTCTTTTCTCTCTTTCAGTTTCTCTTTCGTCTTCTGCCTCTTTCTCTCTCTAGGCTCTATTTTCCTCTCTTGTTGATTGCATGTATTATTGTCCCATCTTCTTGCTTATTTTGCAATCTTCTTTCTCTCTGTCTATTTTCTCCCTCTCCAGTTGAAACCTGTTGACACCAGTGAACTTTACAGTCTGACTCTCGTATCCACCCCCTTCCTTCTTTCCTTTCTTTCTTCCTTCCGTGTGTGTGTGTGTGTGTGTGTGTGTGTGTGTGTGTGTGTGTGTGTGTGTGTGTGTGTGTGTGTGTGTGTGTGTGTGTGTGTGTGTGTGTGTGTGTGGTGTGTGTGTGTGTGTGTGTGTTGTGTGTGTGGGTGTGTGTGGTGTGTGTGGGTGTGTGTGTGTGTGTGTGTGTGTGTGTGTGTGTGTGTGTGTGTGTGTGTGTGTACTTGTCAGGACATGGACTCTCATTTTCCTCTCTCTTTCTGGGTGGGGCGGTGCAGCATGTAGTATTAGATCATTTCCATCCTATATTTCCATCACATATTTTCTTTTTTTTCTTTTTTGTCTGTTTCCTACTTATTTTTTTGCGTTCTTTCTTTTTTTTATGTGTCTTCTTGACTAATATTAGTTCCTTGCTTTTTTGCAATTTCACCTTTTTGCTAATTTCTTTTTAAAATTCTGCACATTTTTTGTATTTTTCTTTGTTTTGCTTCTTTGTCATTCCGACTTGATATCCCCTTCTGTTTTGTATCTTTGGTCTTGTGTTGTAGCCGATTTCTTTCTTGATTTCTTTCACTTTATTTGTTTGGTTTCTGTCTCTTTTGCTTCTTTTGGTCTACCTTTTTCTTTATGATTTCTTACTCTTTCTCTCTAACATTGAGTATTTTCTTCTGATTCCTTATTCACACCTCGTCTGCTATATATGGTCTCTACAGATTTTAAAGGCACTTAACTACCACACTTAATCCCCATTTTTGGGACTGCATCAATAACAACAATGAACGAGACACAGTGTTTTGCTATTGTGTGGTTTTTTTTTGTAATAATGCTTTAATTTGTAGTTTAATTGAAATGTAATGTGTGTTATCTGCTGTTTTGGTCTCAATTTAAAAACATATATACTTATGGGAAGAAAAACCTAATGGGTAAAGGGTCACAAGTGTACTATGGACATCAACCATCAACTCATTCATGTGCCGTATTGGCTGACCAGCATCACATGCCTGTGTTTTGTGTAAACGACTGGACGTTGTGATACTGTGGCTCATTAAATGTGGTGTGAAAAAGACGTGTTTTACTTAGTTTTAAAAAGAGTTTTAGTAGGGATAGGACTTGTGTGTGCGAGCTCAACTGTAAATCTGTTAGAGATCACTGCATTCTTCACCTGCAGCTCTCTGTGGTATGCCAGCACATTCCCCACTGCTGAGCTGGAGAATCCACTCGGAAAGCAGGAGCGGGAACTTTTCCTTTCTATGCTGTCCCACCCCCCTCACTCCACCCATCTTCTACTCTGTCTGTCCTAAGTTCTCTTCAAGTAAGACCCACCCTATCCCCCTTTTTCTCCTTCCACAACTTCTTAGTTGTATAAACTATGTATTCCAAATTCCTTCCCCATACTGTCTGGGCCTTTGTCTAAACCATGACGTCTTGCTTTATGGACTGTATGTGAGTCTGTGTAATGGGTTGTTCCAAGACCTTTCGTACAGACATTTAATTCACCTTCCATCTCCTCCAGCCATGTCTCTCTCTATCTCTTTTGGTGTTTTCCAGTTAGCTCATATTGGCCTCAATGGTAGGTGGTTTTCCTAAATTAGGCCCCCTTCTCTGTTTATTGTTGGCCAGCTCTCTCTCGCTTTCTCTTGGATGGCTGTCCTCCGGTTGGCAAAGGGAACACACTGCGTCGGACGTGGTGTTGAATCAACAATGGCAATAGCAGGTTGCCGGCAGTGGGACAAAGTGAGCCAGTCTCATGTTTGTTTTGTTAACCGCAGAAGCACAGGACGGAGGATTAGAGGACATACAGAGAGGTGTACGGATTTTCCATGGACTAGATTCATTCCTAAAACTGAAGCCATCTTTATTAGACCTCAGCTATAGCTTCATCTTACCCCTAACCAAAATGTAATCTAATCTTTACTTTAAGCTCAAAACCCCATACTTTATTGTAGTAACCTAGCAATCAACACACACAAACGCACAAACAACCCAACCAATTTCATAGTGGCTGATATGGACATTTTTTTAGGTGTGAGTTGGGGTCAAGTGTAAATGCACACTTTTCCACATTCTCTCTCTCTCTCTCTCTCTCTCTCTCTCT
>NC_045733.1:30050519-30051434 GCF_008692095.1 Etheostoma spectabile | reverse complement strand
CTCTCTCTCTCTCTCTCTCTCCCTCTCCCTCTCTCCTTCACACACACACAAAGCTGCAGTGTCACTGGAAGTTAATGTGTCCCTTTGCTTACCACTAATATGGTCTTAACTGTTGTGCTTGCTGCCTTGTTGTGGCTTTGTGTGCTGTTGGCCCATCTATATTTAGAACGAGAGGAATCATGTGTCTAACAAAGTGTGTGTGTGTGTGTGTCTTGTTTAACTGTATTTGTGGGGTCCAGCAACTGGGAGTTCAGTATACTTGTGGGGTCCCGACAGCTTTATGGGGCCAAAATGCTGGACCCCACAACTTTGAAGGGTTGTTTGAGAGTTAAGAATTGATTTTAGGGTTAGAATTAGGTTATGGTTGTGGGTGTGTGTGTGTGTCCGTTCGTCCACTAGGTTGTGTTTGCACATAACATGTGTAACAAATGAGCTAAAACCGTCACATTGTTTCCACCACTGTCACTCGTGTTTTGTGATCACAGAGTCGGATGGGAAGAAGACACGCTTTATTTCAGCTCAGGGTCAAAGTTAAACCCAGTGAGCATCTGCTGCTCTGAGACTCTTGGTCAATATTAAGTCATACTGTATAAGTCAAGTCTGTGTTTAAAATGTCAGTAAGAGACCGCATTGCTTTTCCACATACATAGATGCCTGATTTTGTTAACCCAGTCATATTTCTCTGGGTTTTCCAAGGATATGACCATGTTTAATGTAATATTATATGTTGCAAGAAGAGCTTTAAGTACCCACATTCCCTCCTGACTTATGTACTTCTACTTCAGTGCCTCCCAGAATGGGATTGAACCACCCTCGCAGAATGAGAGTGAACTTGATGCATTCAGCTGTGTGTTGTACATGTAGATGGACAGTATTGATAGATATTGTCGTGATCTCTGCGCCCATGTAGCAGTG
>NC_045733.1:30047300-30050509 GCF_008692095.1 Etheostoma spectabile | reverse complement strand
GTGCTTCCACCCAATATAGTCCCAATGTATATTTGCCTAGGAAATTGTCTAGTCGTAATGGGCATTGCTCTTTGTACTCATGAATATGCAGCCCAAAAGAAGTAATTAGATTGTTGTTTTTTGTTGGCTCACTTTTACTCACAACAAAGCGAACTAGCGGCGGTGCTGCTGGTGTTGAACCGGACTAAAACAATACATGCACTGAGACAAAAAATGCTCTGATCTACAGCTAGGGGAGACTGTGATAAGCCCTATTTCATCAAACGGGGGCGTGTTCCTTTAATCAATCCCTTTCTGTAGTTTTAGGCTGTCCTATGAGATGAGCAGCAGCAGATCTATCTGTGTATCAGACTGGATGTTGGCACCATGGGAATCGTGTTCAACAAGTGACCTACGTCCATTGCCTGTTACAAAGTGTAGACTTGGCAGCTGAGTAGACATCAATAAGATTTCAAGCGGAGAAAGGTTTTTGCAATCAACAGCAGCTTAAAATGTCAGAGCTTCCTTCAGAGATCTCATTTCATGTGAAGTTTTTCCCCATTGAACAACTCAAAGCTCTCATGTTCTCCTTAGGAATAACTCAGATTGACCTGGGCAATTTTCCTCGTCTTAACGCAGTGACTCTCTATTTCTGTTGTACTTTCTTCAATACAGACCAGGTGTCCAGGTTGTAGATGAAAAGGTGGGTGCTTTGATGCGAGGTTGACAGAAGAGGGATTATACTGAGAGAGGCAGGGCTGTGATTAAAGCAGCACCCTAGTCTTGGTGCCAGAGAGGGTGTCAGAGGGCAGTGCCTGGGCAGGGTGGCACATAGTTCACCAGCAGAGAAATGCTGCGTCAGCCCGCGAACAAATGACTCCCTCTGTCTGAGGTTTTTAGTGTTTGTGTATGTCTGACACTCTTCTTTTTTCAGTGTTGCTTCTCCATGATGCTGATGTGATTCATCAGTTCCCAGCATGTCCCAGTCTCTGTCTGGCATGAAAGATACTTAACATCCTTTGTCTCGTTGAATACCTCGGCTTTCTCTCACTTTGGTTTTGTATTGTTTAGTCTGTTGGACTGGTTTTATCTGTCATGGCACATTGTATGGGGCGCTTAATTCACTTCGGTTGCAGAGGTGGGCTAGTAGACTCCTGGTTCCTGTGTAGTTCACAGTGACACTCTGATTAAGAAACAAAGAGGAACAAAGAAATAATGGGGGAAAGGAGGTGTTGGTATTACTGTGTAAGGAGGAGTAGCAGAGTTGTGACCTCAGCTTACCCTCCATTTTTTTGTTTTTTTTTTTCCCAGTTGGATGAGGTTAGCAGCACTTTCTCAAGACTCAGAATGGGAGCGTCCATGCTAAAAAGGGGCGTGACATTCATGGGGAAACTTTCTCATCCTGTTCACTTTAAATTTAAGTTGTTTTTTTGTGTGCTGTGAATAAGGAGGCTTTCACACCTGAAAGTCCGAACCAAGGTCCGGACCAAGGTTCAAGTTTGTCCAACTGGCTGCTGCTGTCCCCTACTGCCGTGGCTCTTTTTGTTTTGTTGCGATCTTGAGAAGCAACGGACACAGGACTTTCTTTATGCAGCGTTTATTCAGAGACAAACGGAAACCTACACTGTACATTAACTACCGCTTAACAAGTAAACTGCTGATGTATTCTCAACTGCTGTCTGCTCTGAGCTCATTCACCGTCACACACTCTCTCACGTACACACTAAGGATTAAAGGAGCTTCCCCGGTCTTATAATGCGATGAGAGCCTGCCAGCTCTTGGTTTTGCAGCTTTCTGTATATGGTCCGAAAGTCCGAAACCGTCACAAAAAAAATATGCTTTCACGCTATAAACAAACCGGACCATGATTTACATTGGTCCGGACCGACACTACCTCTTTTGGTCGGACCAAATTTTGGCAGTTTGGTCCGGGGGAGGTTTCACATGTGTAATTTCGGTTTGGCTCAAACTGAAAAGTCCAAAGGCCCGGACCAAACAAGGTAGGTGTGAAAGCCCCTAAGACTGATCTAATAATTAGTAGGGCTGCGTTGAACACAAACAGATATTAACGTGTACTCAGAATCTGCATCTCTGCTGGTTTTAGTATTCTGCCAAAATGCAACAACTTGCTTGTTGAATTTAAAACAAATGAAAGGAAATAATTTCCAATATTCTTGTATTGAACATTGAATTGAATATAAATGGCACCACTAAAAAAGAGACGTTACATTTTTTAAACTGTATTTCTACTGTTAAAAATATCTCTGAATGTCTTTTGCAATATGTTTGTTGCGCCAGTAAATATTGCAATTACCTTTTTTAAAACGATATATTTTGCAACCCTAATGAATAGTTAATTGAATCTTCAGTTGTAACTTGTGAGTGTGCTGCATTTATTGTCTTAACATTTGTTTACCCACTGGGTTGGATGGTTGGTTTTACACTTGGCACCGTAACTCACTCTGGTCTGGTCCAGTTGTTTACTAGGTAGCCCGTGTTTCTCTGAGCAGTTGACCTTTTTACCTGTGCTAGTTTCAACTACTGTGAGCCCCCTTTGAGCAGTGAGAGATGCTGTGTATTTGTCGCTAGACCTGCACGATTTTGGAGGAAAAAATAGCACAATTATCACAATTCTCTGCCACAAAGTGTAATGTTTATTGCACACGTGAACCGTGACAAAACACACCAAAGTTGGCAGTACCAAACATAGATTTCTTTTGGCACCTGTAACACATCGCACATCACCACAAGCCTGTGGCTTCAATGTAGAGACGGGAGAGCAATGTGCTTTAAAACCTATTGTATACAGTCTGTTTATAACTCAGAAGAAAGTAGTAGTGTAATTATAGTAATTAAATGAGAATCAAAGTCATTAAAACATTTTTTTTTTATTTAAAAATCATGTACAGGGTGAATTGCGATTGCGATTTTATAACAATTAATCGTGCAGGCCTATTTGTCGCTGATGGGGGGAGACTCCAGGCTGACTCCTTGACTTTCTTAGCTTGAAGTAAGAGGTCAATAAGCCTGAAGTAGCTTCCTGACTTGTGATTGTTGAGTTTTTCAAACCTTTACCCAGTCCTTCTCTTTGGATTTAGTTTTTAAAAGTATTTATTCAAGGAAGAGAGAACTAGCTTCTTGCATGCACACTCCAGACATTTTAACCAGAATACTATTGATCAAAGGCTTTTTTTCTGACTTTTAATCTTTAATTGCTTTAATTGCTAGTA
>NC_045733.1:30046888-30047290 GCF_008692095.1 Etheostoma spectabile | reverse complement strand
CCCCCCCCCCTCCAAAGAGAACTAAGCAGAATGAATGTAAAGTCAAGTGAGCATTAAAACCAACTAAATGACTTTTCTCAGACCTAATGGTTGCTGTTGGTCCCCAGTGGACTTCTTCAGCAAGTTTTGTCTTTAATCTTTTTAAATGTTATTTATTTATTTATCTGTTCTAGCTTTTCCAACGTTTTAGACACTTTAAATGTTGATAATATTGGTCCAAAATGATGTGAAATTGCATTTTTTTTTAATTGAGGGAGGACCTCTAAAATGCTGGTAGTGTTGGCCATTATTTGCAAGTTATTCCTAATGGTTTCTTTAAATAATTTCACTTTATGAAGTTTATTAACATTAATATGAGTTCCCCCCCAGCCTGCCTATGGTCCCCCAGTGGCTAGAAATGGC
>NC_045733.1:30045576-30046878 GCF_008692095.1 Etheostoma spectabile | reverse complement strand
AACCGAGCCCTGGGTATCCTGCTCTACCTTTAAGCTCAGATCTGGAATCAGCATTTCTGAGCTACAGACTCAGAAATGGCACATACTAAGGAAAGCTCATTGTGAGCCTGGCTCTAGTGGCTATAATTCTGCACCAAGGCTAAATTTTGGGAAAGAGACTTCAGATACAATATTAGGGGACCACTAAGGTCTAAATAAAAGCATCCAAAGAGCACCACGTCATGGGACCTTTAAAAGTTGGCAGTGCACCACTGCTTCTGTAAGTGTTCTTCGAGGATGTATCACGGTTTCTGTGTTACAGCTTAATGTTTTCCAGTTATTTGGAAATAAATGAGTTTTAATCATGGAACAATTCCTGTTCTCTGATGGACCGAGGCTTGACTCATTCAGAGGAATGAAGGATTACATCATCCCTGGAGCAAAGGGGAGTAACTCCCTGGCTCCCCTCACACATCTCCCTCCCTTCAGACATTTATTTTCTCATCCTCCCTCTCAAACTAGTTTCTACCGCAGTCTTCCCCCACCTCCTCTTTCTTGGTGCTCTGTGTCACTCTTACTCCGCTGTCTGCGGAGCTTCGGGACAGCCTGGCCAAGTTCACGTTGTCTTGCCCCTTCATGTTACGCATTCACTGACATGGATCTGAAGGTCTTTTCTTCAAACAAATGCCCATTTTGTAGGAAGCAAGGTGTTGAAATTAATTGTTGCATCGTTTTTTCCCCCCGATGCCGACTTGGGCGATTCTGGATCAATGCAGTGACAGACCATAATTGAATAATTGCCTAATGATGTTACTTGTTGATTTTCCGGTCACAGCTTATTTTTGTTATTGTTGCTTTTGTCTGTTGTCTGCTCTGTTAAGATTTTGCTACATTCAGAAAGTGTCTTCTTTTTTTATTTTTTGTTGAAAGAGTGGATACAATAAATAGCGGAGTTCAAATACTGTATTTGTCTGACTGCTTTAATTTGTTGATGAAAACAACGTGTAGCAATATATAATAATACTGAGGAGGTGACGCATTGAATCTATTCAAACTGTTGATAAGATAAATTAAATTGTGACACCAGTGAAGA
Organism: Etheostoma spectabile; assembly: GCF_008692095.1. Lineage (NCBI taxonomy): Eukaryota > Metazoa > Chordata > Actinopteri > Perciformes > Percidae > Etheostoma > Etheostoma spectabile. The sequence goes on along the minus strand of NC_045733.1, from coordinate 30,045,806 downwards.
TTCACACCCCTACTTGATGAGACATAAATAACCAGGGCCTGAAATAAACTTATTTGACCACCGGCCACAATCGTTTTTACCTGCCAGTTTGTTTTTACCTGATAAAGGTGAAAAACAGGAATGGCTGTGTGTCTATGATCCTGTCCTGTCCTATTCATGGTAGCCTACTCGTGGACATTGCACCGTCATCACATGCTGTATTAGGGGGGGGCCCGCCTTGATAATCCAGC
>NC_045733.1:30045317-30045566 GCF_008692095.1 Etheostoma spectabile | reverse complement strand
CATTTCCTATCCTGGGCTGGGACACACATTCTTACTATATTCATCTGAACAATATCAAAGACAACAGACAAAATGAAAGCTGCTGAAAAGAAGTGCTAGAGGTTTACAAGATTGTATGCATAAACGTGTGTGTAAAACGGTCCATTCCATGCTGTGAGTAGGCTCAGACCTGAATTATTTAATCACTCAATCCTGGTCATAGTGAATGAGATGACATAAATGTGAACCTTGTTCAGCCCCTTAGCATCC
>NC_045733.1:30044787-30045307 GCF_008692095.1 Etheostoma spectabile | reverse complement strand
CCCTTTTTTTTTCTAGAGGTTTAGGGGTGGGGGACAGGGGATGTTTAGGGGGTGATAGCAGGTCAACAGTAGATTCCACATAGAAATGGTACACAGCATTTGAAAGATGAGAACCTTAGCTCAGCACTTTGAAGTTTTTCTAGTCATGAATCATAAATAAAAATGAATTGATTTAAAATTGTGAAAATGTGTAAGAGCTTAGGACATTACAAAATTAATGGATGATGATTATTATCATGCTCACTTATGTCTCAGTATTGCAGAAGTTTTTGTTTTATACCCTTTGTCACACGGATTTGGTGCACAATTTTGCTATTTTTTTACTACTCAAGAATTGATAATAATTGTCAAATTCCTTTCAAGATACCAATATAAGACACCAAGACCTTGGTGAACATCCTAGAAAACTCAATGCTGTGATTTGGTATCAAAAACTTTTTAAATTATGCATATTTCTGCAAGAATTGCATGTTTCGGTGATTGGATGGAGAGCCCTTCTGTTCTGGAAACTGCTGAGAAC
>NC_045733.1:30039847-30044777 GCF_008692095.1 Etheostoma spectabile | reverse complement strand
CCCCCCCCCCTATAGTCAATATGCCTATGACATACAACCACACATCCTATGAATGACCTAGTTCTAGTTTGTGGTTGTACAGTTTCATGAGACTGTGATTACCCTAGAGCTCTCAACAGGTCGTATACAGTGACACAAGTTTCAAATATCTCCCTAAATTGAAATGGCTACTATGGGGACAAACACCATCACACTTTAATAAATTTGCTTTCATTAAATCCACAAGAGTCTTAGCTTTCCAGTCATACCCAATTTATACAATTCCAAGAACCCAGTATGTAATTTATATTCAGATGCACCATTTTAGAATAGGCAAAAAATAACACATTTATACTGCATGAAAAGAACTGCATGGTAAGTGCCAAAACTGCATTGGATAAGCCTAAAGTGGGCGTGTCTGTAAAGGGGAACTCGTGGGTACCTATAGAGCTCATTTTCATTAGGATAACTCAAGGTAAGAGGTCAAGAGACCCTTTTGAAAATGGCCATGCTAGTTTTTCCGTCACCAAAATTAGCCTAACTTTAAAGCGTTCAATAGCGCCCTTGGTACCATTGGATTCCTTAGATTGTCTAGTTTCATGTTACCAATATCTTCACTTCATCTTCAATATCTGCACTGTAATCTGTGCCTGAAACAGCCTCTGAAAACCAAAAAGTCCGCCAGGCCCGTACATCATCACCAAATAGAGTTTGACATTGGGACATCTTTGGATGTGTTTTGTAGTTCGCCATGGTCCCGCTACACGTTCTGTGATGCCATGTTCAACTGCTACACTGCAGTGCCACTGCGTGACTCCTGCTACGTCCTGCTGTGCTTGTAATGCCGCACAGCGCTCCTGCTATGCCATGAACTACTACAAGAACTTCTACAAACTACTAATTTTTTCTATTTTGTTTATTGCCACTCTTCATTCTAACCCCAACCGGCCCGTCAGACACCGCCTACCAAAGTCTGGGTCTGTCCGAGGTTTCTGCCTAAAAGGAAATTTTTCCTCGCCACTGTCCACTGTTGCTTGCTCTGAGGAGACTACAGAACTGTTGGGTCCTTGTAAATTCTGGAGTGTGGTCTATCTGTAAAGTGTCTGAGATAACTCTTGTTATGATTCTACTAAAATAAAATTGAATTGAATAGTTTAACGTCATATGTCTGATTTAGAGACAAGATCCTTATAGGTTAAGGATGACCGTGGTGGTCAAATTCATACAGACACATCTCCCAAACAGGAAGTGAAGCCAACTTGCGTCCTGTCTCTATTTGTGTGGCTGTCCAAAGCTGTCGCACTGACCATTTGATATCTATAGCCCTGGTCCAAGATGATAGGAATGGGCTCCTAATGGCCCACTGACTTGGACAACAATAGAGCTCCATGACCTCTGGGGTATGTATAGAACTGTACTGCCACCATTAGCAGCCTACAGAGTTGGCTGTTTAGAGAAGGTAGACCATGCAGCGGGCCTCACATCATCTTTGTGTCTTCTATTTTAACCGAACATGTGTTCACTAATCCATCTGTCTATCCATCAATTACTTTCTCCTTTGCTACCACCTCAGATACCGTGAAGCTAAAATCTTAGATTATGTATCCAACAGTTTTCAGTTCATAACTGTGGTCCAGTCAGGTCTGTCAGGGCCACCCACAATTGACTGGTGACATAATGATTCGCTGATGCTTGAATTCATGCGGCCATACACTTAATAGTCATACTCTGCACAAGTTTGATGTTCTTTTGAGCACTGTTGAAAGAAGTAGTGAGTTCTGGGTTTGTAATACTTATTGTGTTCTGTCACCTACAGGGGTGATCAGGGAGTGGCAAGGCGAGTCTAAGGAGCGGGTCATCTCGCTTGTCCTCACCCATCTCCCGCTGCTCAAACCCGGCAACGTTGAAGCCAAGGGCGAGTACATGCGCCTGCTGCCACGCATCCTGGCCCACACCATCGAGCATGGCCGTCACCTGGAGGAGTCCCGCCAGCTCCTGTCCTATGCCCTCATCCACCCAGCCACCTCCCTGGAAGACCGCTCCGCCCTGGCACTCTGGCTCAACCACCTGGAGGAGAGGGCTGCTGCCCGGGGAGACTCCCTGGAAAGGCCTCCTCCTTCTGGGCCGCACCACCACCACCAATCCACGCCTCCATCCACCCTCTCCTCATCAGGATCCTCCTCCTCCACCAACACCTCTTCATCAGGCAATCTCTTCTCCTTGCATCACCACCAGCGCTACGGCTCGGACGACCGCCTCAACGGTTGGCAGAGCTCCAGAGATTCAGGGCTGGGCGGGGGCTGGCACCCGCAGCAGCAGAGCTGTGAGAACGGGCACCTCCTTCTCTACCCATCATCCTCTGTGCCGGCAACCATCAACACAGTTGGAACTGGTGGAGGCGGTAACGCTAGTAAGTATAGTTTAGAGCTGCAACTAACTGACCTTGATTAGTTGTTTGGTCCATAAAATGTCAGAAATTGGTAAAAAAATGTTGATTAGTGTTTTCCAAAGACCAATAGGATATCCTGAAATGTATTGTTTTGTCCACAAAATATTCGCATTTAAGAAGCTACAATCAGACTTTTTTTTTCTTAAAACATTACTCAAACCAAACAATCAATTATCTAAAAGTTGGCAATGTATTTAACCTTTGTCTTGTCTTCCTGTCGACCAAGAACTTGTAAAAACATTTTTAACACTTTTTTTTTTAACGTTTTTAACCCTTTTTCCAACCCTTTTTTTAAATTCATGGTCAATAAACCTAATTTATACGACATACCACATTTTTTTTAGTTCAGAAAAAGCAGAAATTATGAATTATGTGGATTAATTTTAAAGATCAGAGGATGTTGAGTGGATCACAGAATTTCATAGTTTAGTTTCAGGATACCGTTTTGAAACCATTTATACATTTTTCTTTCTTCAAATGCTATAAAAATGTGATAAAGCACCCACAATTATATGGAAGTAATCATTAATTTGTTAAAATGTTGTATTGGTTCCATACAACATACATGCACACATGTATATTTGGGCAATTTGTTCGAAAGAAACCCATATTTCTGTTATCAAAATCTTTGAAAAGTTTGACTCTGAGGACAACACAAGGGTTAATAGATGGCAAATAATGGATTGTGTGCTTAGTACGGTGTTCAGCTCATTTCTAATCATGTGGTGCTTTAGCAACACATACATATATACAGTCAGCGTGCGTGGTTGGTTCTCACAGTGTAGCACTCAATAATGTAACGATACAATAATGTAATATAGTACGTATAAAATGACTGCAACAACTTTTTAAAATGTGATTTTAATAATAAAAATAGACACATGTAAGGTAATAATATGCCCTTTTAAAATATCTAAATATTAAATGAGCCCCAGCATTTCTAACTCTGGTCCATTTTGACATATCCATTCCTTCTTTCCGCCTATTATTGTTTTTTTTGTTTGTTTGTTTTTTATATTATTTTTTGGGCAGTTTTAGAATTATTGAAAGGACAGCTGAAAACATGAGAGGGGAGAGAGAGGGGCAGTGACATGCAGCAAAGAGCCGCAGGTCGGAATCGAACCTGGGTCTGCTACGTTGAGGAGTAAACCTCTGTATATGGGCGCCCCTTCTACCAACTGAGCAATCCGGGCGCCCCCTGCCTATAATTGTTATTTTAAACAATACTTTTTTTCTCACAAGTGTCGTCATGAGGATAGAGAGCTGTTGACAGACATTAGGGGTGACTGTAAAACTTGATTTACACACTGTAGGTAACCAGCATCACTGCAAAATGATAGGCCAATAAACCTAATATAAAGTTGTCCATCAAGGGTGTTCACCTGTTAGCACCATACATGTTATCATTGCCCTGAAAATCAGCCTTCACGTTTTTTTATACTGTGCCATCATTAACTTATGAACTTAAAGATGGGATTGCCCTACCAAGAATTGATTTAAACCAGGCAAATTATTAACTAACATAAAAGGAAGGGAGGTGGGCTGCTTATCAACCCCACACTGGCTTGTGTACTTCTAAAGTCAAGGTAGCCAAAACCAGTAAACCATCTGAGAACACCTCAGTGATTACAGCCACCCACTCCGGGCTGGCCTGATGATAGCTTCTCTGTCTGGGATCGCCACCTGATCGCCTGCGCCCTGGCACAATTTCACACTAGGGTCTTTAAGCTTCTCTCTTTTTTTTAATCATATGTTTAACAATAATAATTGACATTAAGCACAATAAAAACACCTGTATAGCATTTGACAGCACCAAAAATAAAATGCTTATTTAAATCTGGTTCAAATGTTGGTTTCATTAAAAAAGGCACTCTGTGCACTCTAAAGTTACCAAACACACTAAATACACCCTGAGCACACAAAATAGCCTCTACACAGTAAATACGTTCTGAACAGCCCACATAGCAACTACAGAGGTTGTGTGAGGTGGAAGACAACACACAGAGAGGGCAGGGCTGTTGAAATTGAGCATAACTATGGTCAGAGCAGGATATTTCCAGACAAGAATGCAAGGGCTCTGTTTTTTTCTTTTTTCTTTCTGGGAGATGAAAGAAACAGCTGAGGGTTTATAAATAAAGACACATTTAAAGCCCTGCTCACTGCTCCAAGAAAGATCCCCTTATATTTGTGACTGCTAGCAGCTTCAGGCCCACACAAAAGACCTCAGGATTTCACAACTGATAAACTAGAGTTACCCCAGTCGCCAGCACAGGATTGGTGGACCCAGTGAGCAGATGCTTTTCTCAACAAATGAAAGTGAGTGTTGAATAGATGTGTAGATATTTAGTTGTATGCGAGGTAAGAAGAAAGATGTTTCTTTGATGCTTTTAGCATCAAAGCTTCTCAATGGGCCAATCAAAATATGTGTGACTAAGCAATGAATACAGTGATCATTTTGATCAATAAATATCCAACATTGACATAAAACCTATTACTTAGCCA
>NC_045733.1:30035121-30039824 GCF_008692095.1 Etheostoma spectabile | reverse complement strand
ACACACACACACACACACACACACACACACACACACACACACACACACACACTGATCATCTGGTCATGAAGGTGATTACAGGAGTATAATTGTCCAGCTACATCAACCTGTGTGCCACTGACACCACATCCTCTTGCCCCCCACCCCACCCTTACTCTGTCGTAGTGCAAGCCACAGCAGCACATACCACCCATCCTATCCCTTCTAAGGCAGCCTTTGTGGGAGACTGTATTTAGGGAAAATGGCTAATATTTAAGGACTGGAACTTGTAATGGTAGCTGGGCACCTATTTTAAACGGGGCCCATGAAGTCCTATACATAGCGCCAACAGAAAGAGGACCGCATATAGGAGAGCCTGGGGTATTGGTGGCAGCTTACCCCGTCAGAGTGGCGACACAAAAAGCTATCTGGCTCTCCACCTTTTTATTCTGTTTACCTCCTTGAGCAGGATGGATCTGCGTTTTTAGAGCTGCTTTTATGGATTTCAAAATAGCGGGATTTCAGTTGTAACAGTTAACTTGGTGTGACCCCATTAAGCCTCCATCATGAGTTCATCCTGAGCACAGATTTTAATTATTAATACAGAAATGAGGTGAGAGAAGAAGCTGGAGAAAGGAAGCTTTATCATACAGGCAGATGTTTTGGTAATGGACTTATTCCATTGCTATTGGTACAGGGTAAAATAATTTGTAAAACATCAGTGATATATTTCATCCTAATCTGGGAGGTGTTAGGCACATAGTTTCAAAACCAACAAGAAAGGGAAGGAGCAAATTTTAGATTATAGACCAAGTGAATATATGTGAGTGAGTATGGCCTTTTTTCTTAGTTGCATTAGTGAAACTCAATAAATTAACTGTTGAGCATACATTTTCAGTAGTTATAGATGTAAGAATATCAGAAGGCTGTCCGTTTGAGAGAAGTAGTTGATTAAAGTCTGGATGGCAGCACTTGCCGACGAACAACATATCATGAAACGTTTTGTGTGTTCACTACCTGGCAGATGCAGCCTCTTTGCTCCAGCTGTCTCTAGTTCTCTCAAATACAGTGTTTAGAAGTTGCGCCGTTACTATATGCAAAACACAAAATGTGTTTTCGCACTGCTGTATAAAAGACAGGCATAGGTGGGTGAAGGGCAAACGTACAACAAGATGCATATCTACTTGTGTAGGTATATTTATTTCAACATAAACATGTCTCCTAAAAGATCTACATCCCTACTCATTACAAAATAAGCTAATTGAATAATGTCCCATCCCATTAAACTTAATTTAAACATTGTAGACCTCTCTCCCTCTGCACCGTAGTTGGTGCAAGACTGAGAACTGAGTCCCCTAGCAAGCAAGCTAACTTGCCAGTCGGTCCCAGCAGGCTGCTCGGTTCCTTTGCTCCCTCACCCCAGGGGGACTTCTTGCCAAGAGAATGGATGACAGCTAGCCATCTCCCGGTGTCTGCTGTCGTCTCGGTGGGGAGTGAAGCAGTGGGGCCACAGGCTCTGTGCTGTTTTGTTTGTATCATAGCAATGGTTTATCGGGTTTCTCTTTTTGAATGACAAGTAGATTACCGTTGTCTGCTGCCATGGAGAGTTATATCCTCTCACGCAGGCGCTGGACGTACATGCTCGTTGGCTATCACTGTAGTCTTGCGGTGTGTTCAAGTGCATCTTTTTTGGCCAAGACACAGGCGACTTGAGGAGATGTGAGGCGACGCCAGAGTTGGGCTTTGTCCCCACTAGTTGTTAGCTGTCTACTTGGTGTGTCAGCCCCTTTAGCTAAGCTCCATGTCACAGCCTGCACCTACCTGTCTTATTGTTGTCTGCAGTCCTGACGAGTGGAGGTGGCAGCCAGCAGCACAGTCCCCTGAAGCGCTCAGTGTCCCTCACGCCTCCCATGAGCGGCCCCAACAACCAGCCTCTGGGCCACGTCTGGCTGTCCCAGGAGGACCTACGGACCGCTAGAGGCCCGGCCCCAGACCACGCACCTCTCTCACCCCAGAGCAGCATTGCCTCCTCGGGCAGTGGAGGTAGTGAGCATCTGGAGGAGGCTGGTTTAGGAGGAGGTTCAGGTCTGCATCGCAGTTCCTTCCATGATGAGGGCAGTGGCATGAGGGGTGAGTAGTAAGGATGGGTGTACACTAAGGACAATTCAATTGAAAGTTAATTCCACTGACTGAGACACATGGTTGAAATGCCCATGCAGAGCAGGTTCAATCAAACTACTGTTGATCTTTTTAACTCCTTTTTGTTCAGACATACTTTCCCTTAAAAGATCTATCTATCGCGAAGTAGATGCTACATGTCGTCACTCCTTCATCGTCTTATTTCATAGTGTTGAAACAAAGTTATTACAATTTATGACAATGAAGTAATGTCTTTGCAGTTTAACATTAAAAACATTACCTAAACTTGGTACTGTAAAAAAAAGTATTAAAATGACTTAATTTGAACTGCTCCATGCAGATACAATGTTCTGTTATGGTAAGATAGCGGCAGGCAGCGCAGTCTAGAGAGCAATGGATCATGTTACAGGAGACAAATGTTAACATCATTTGGTGTAAATATTGTAACATTTATATCAAACCCTTTGTTTTATACTGCTAAATGAACTATGAGGTGGAGCTGAAGGGTTTTATTAAGGCATGAAAAGGCATATCAAGATGCTGATTAGACAGCATCATTATTGCACAGGTGTGCCTTAGGGTAAGGGTTCATCTCTTTCTCTCTCTCTGTGTGTGTATCATTCTCTCTCTCTCTCTCTCTCTCTCTCTCTGTGTCTCTCTCTCTCTTGAGTGGGCAAATGCTTCCATTTGATGGCGCCTGGCACTTTGGAGAAGTGTTCTCTTCACAGATGAAGCCTAACCCTAACACCAGATACTGACAGGTTTTCAGACCCCCCCCAATACAGTAAATATGCACATTTTAGAGGGGCCTTTTATTGTGGCCAGCCTAAGGCACACCTGTGAGGTGGATGAAGTATCTCGGCAAAGGAGAAGTGCTCACTAACACAGATTTAGACAGATTTGTGAACAATCTAAAGAGAGAAATAATTCTTTTGTGTATATTGAAAAAGTCTTAGATCTTTGCGTTCAGCTCATAAAAAATGGGGGCAAAAACAAAAGTGTTTCGTTTATAATTTAGTGTATCGTAGTTCCTGGTTGCATAGTCATAAAAGTCTGTTTGCTCTCTGAGCTTTTGCACATGTGTCATCATAAGTCCTCATCATCAATATAGAGCGGCAGAATTAGCCTACAACGAAAACGTGGGGTTTGTCTGAGTTTTAGAAAAGGGACTGCTTATTAGAAACAAGTTTGTCTCACAATGCCAGACCTTACTCCACACATGCATTCTGGTATAGGAGAACAAAACACTCTACACCAATCACAATTGTCTTGGGAAGGAATTTGGAACATTTGCACCCCCTTCAAAAGAAAAACACCACATACAATATTAAATAGGGGTGCGAAAAATAATCAATTCTCAGATGCATCGTGATTCTCTCTAGAACGAGTCAATGTTCAGTTCTGATCTTTTTTCAATCCCAAAAATTGCTCCAAAAATGTCCCAGTTTTAGTAAACATCTTTTTAAATCTTTACAATTATTCCCCAAAAGAACCATGCGGGGCTGCCTTATCTAAATTTTCTTAATAAGTTGCCATTTTCAACGTGTAGCTCGCTAGTTCAAAGTTGTATCCTGAAGCAGACGGAGTTTGAAAAACGCCAAAACACACCGAGATTAGAAGGTGAAGGGCATCCGGCACATGAGCCACGCACGGCATCTCAGGCAGTTATCCTGAAAATGTGACGTTGATCCAGACTAGAAACAAGCAAACCAGCACCAAGCCACTAATGTAATATGTATTTATTTATTTATTTATTTATTGTGTATATTTGTACTGGTAACAAAGAAAAGAAATGTAAGTTGTCTGCAGCAATGATAATCTACCCCCCCACAGATGTTCCTGCGTGGCTGAAGAGTCTCCGTCTCCATAAGTACGCCGCTCTCTTCGCCACAATGACCTACGATGAGATGATGTCACTGACCGAAGAACAGCTAGAGGCACAGGTTTTTATATATATATACACACAAACACACATAGACAGAGTTAGTTTCAATTGAATTTATAATAATAAAAAAGAACAAGAACTTTACATGGAAAAAGTTGTAGTTGTGATTCATGAGAGGAATAAGAGCAGAAACATTTCAGCACTATGTACTTTTACTAAATAAAAAGAAATTTCTCTATGTTATTGACCACTTTTAATCAATCCTAGTTTTAAAAAGGGATGTAATTCTGTAACTAGTTTTCATCAGGTTGATAACGTTGGACTAAATTGTACAAGGCTGATGTAGACATTGCTGTATTTGTACTCTGAGTTTATTTTGAAATGGAGGATGTTGCTAAAATTAACACAGCTCACCGGGAAGCTGTATACTTCCTCCAGGTGCTGCTAACTCTTTTTGTCTGGCCCGAACATAATGCACAGCTACACAGAGACATGCTGAACTTTGATTAAGATGTGTGACAATACATTTGGTATACTGCTATTGGCTTGATCTGGGAACATCTGGATTGTCAGTGTATCAGTTCTTCATGGGACATATAAGAAGCTGCATTAGCCTCAACTGAAATTAATTTGCTGTAATCAGTTTTAGCTCTTTCTGCTGTTCCAACCAAAGATGAGCAGATTAGTTCCCCCCCCCCCC
>NC_045733.1:30033465-30035111 GCF_008692095.1 Etheostoma spectabile | reverse complement strand
CTCCACTGGCTACATCGCCTGCTGTTACACTTTCCCCAATAACATCTGCCTCACCAATTTGAAAGAACCTTTACACCCTGAATAGTACACTGCATTTCTATTTATCTCAAAGAATAGCTATTAGTCTTTTAGACCAGCGTTTTGCCAAAGAGCAAGGAGGTGTTTGACACAAAACCCTTTTCTTCAAACAGAAGGTCACTAAAGGAGCAAGACACAAGATTGTTATCAGCATTCTGAAGCTCAAAGAAAGGCAGAACCTACTTCGCAGCTTGGAAAAGGTCAGTGACTCCATACCACATTCTCTACTTCTCGTCTTCATCTTCACAGACAAAGAAATCTCATAGAGCTTCTAGTCCTACCTGTAACTATTTGAATTTGGAAGTTTTTTTATTTACATTTTTGTTACTGGTGATTGTAATGCTAATCAACACCACACGACACCCTCTCTCATTTTCCTGTGCGTTTGTGAGAGAAAGTGAGAAGGTGTTATGTATCTGAGATGGCAGCTAAAGGAACACCTAATCCAGGAAGGAGAGTTTTGGGCTCCGAATTTAAACACATCCGCGTCACCCCTCACTCTTCCATTCAGCCTTCAAAGCAAGACAATGGCGCTCAAGGGCACACCACAGGAGGGACATCTTGGACAAGCTAAATTCAGGCTTAACCTTTTCACCAACGCTTCATTTAAAATTTGTTACCACTGCATTGGTAGAGCTGGGGAAACAAGACACCTGTTGCTTGGTATTTTGGGTTTACACAGACTCATGTAGAGCGCTGCTGTGTGAGCGATGGGTGGGAGGCTGATATGATGCACGCGGACATAAGTAGTGAAGCAAAACCGCATGCATGTATTTTTGTATTACTTTATCCTCTGCTCTATCACACGTCAGAGATGCCTCCCCCATCTGTCAGTCTGTTAATATTCAGCATGTAGGTCTAAAGTAAACAGAATTGTCTTTTATGATTATATTGAACGTTTTGGGACAGAGAGGCGGTCCACCCAAGTAAAGTAAAGCTGCAATTCTTACTCTTGACATCTTCATTGTAAATGCCACACCACATCGATCACTTTGATAGATAGTCCTCTTTATTCTTTCAAATCTTTCTGATCTGCTCCTCACGTTCCCTCCCTCCTCTTCCCTCCTCTCACTTGCCACCACCAGGATGTGTTGGAGGGCAGTAATCTGCGCGCCCCGCTGCAGGAGCTCCACCAAATGATCATGACGCCTATCAAGGCTTTCATTGGTGGAGAGGAGGCCTCCCTGCAGCGCCCCCTGCTAAGCCCTGAGGGGAAGAGCGCAGCGCCCGGCTCCCACCTGACTGGGGTTGGTGGAGGTGGAGGGGAGGCAGAGTCAGGCACAAGTGTCATCGCAGAGGGGGATATACCCGGCCAGTTTACTCGTGTCATGGGAAAAGGTGAGCTGTATGCACCGGCACTCATATGAGATTGTTTTCATGGACTGAGAGAGGTTATGTTTTGTTTTAATGCCTTAATTTCCATCCTCCTCAGTTTGTACCCAGCTACTGGTGTCGAGGTCCGACGAGGACAACATCAGCTCCTACCTACAACTCATCGACAAGTGCCTTATCCATGAGGTACCCACACCCTCTGCAATACACCATACTTTATATCATGACTTTTTTTT
>NC_045733.1:30026525-30033455 GCF_008692095.1 Etheostoma spectabile | reverse complement strand
TAAATAATCTTTTTATTACAAAATGAAAAATCTAAAACACAGAAAAAACACCACTTAAACGTACAGTACATATATACTAAGAACAACTACTACAGGATGTTTAGGACTGATGTCAGTTATTAGGAAATTAGGTATTTTATCTCAACTGCCAAACAAATACAACCCCCCGCTGCCTGTTGCCAATTGGCTGAAATATGGTTTTGTGGCTCATGCACTCCTTTCGTTTCTGTTCCTGTGTGTTCACCCCACATTGTTTTTCAGCGCCCACAGAAAATAGAGAGAGCTACCGTCTGGAGATATTTGCTGAATTTTACAAAAAGTGTATTGGAAATAACATGCCTTACTATACCTTTTTATAATTTTCCAATAACCCACATTTCTGCCATTAGATAGCCTATTATCAAAATAACAACATTTTTATTGTTCAATGTTCAAAGTTTTTCCCTCTTCCGGAAATGACTATGAACACTCACAACAAATCTAATAATAAATATTGAAATTTCATGAATTACTATTTCATAATTATTTTTTACTGATCGTTATCGCTAATGCGTCTGTGATGTAATATCGGCACTTTATATTTGGTCACTGCAAAGTAGGTCTACCCTATGTACATTCAGTAAGTAAGTAGGTCAAATATATTTATAAAGCGCTTTTCACAGACATAAGTAAAAAATTGCTTTACAGTGGCAAACACAAGAAACGCAATTCAGAGTCAGAATACAATACACAGTATTACACAGTAGTATTGAAAGTGAAGACTGATCAACCAAAAATGTCTATCTGATTTTTAAATGAATCAACAGAAATATAATTATAATTATTTTTCAGCCTTATTTATTAACATTTTATCCCCCTACAGAAACCATTTACAAAATTAAAATGTTGATAGAATTCATCAACTTCATAGTTTGAGTTAGTTGTCAGTAAAATGACAGGCCCCGGGATATGTACCATGGATCATAGGTTAGTTAGCTAGTTTAAGAGGAATGCTGTCATCCAGACCACTCTCTGTCTCTCTGAAACTCTTATGTTTTTTGTAAAATATCAGTGTCATTATGTTATAGTCTAAGGGCCCTATCTTGCACCCGGCGCAGCGCAAAGCCTGATGCAAGTGTCTTTGCTATTTTAAGACTGGCCCGGGCCCACGTTGTTTAAAAAGTATCTTGTATCTTGAGGCAGCGGGAAGTGATCGCACCACCAACAAAACCCTGAAAAATTCAATAACACACCTGCTCCATGCGCTTCACGCCGTGAAGCGCATGGAGCAGGTGTGTTATTGAATTTGCATAGATCGTTAAAATAAGGGCCTAAATGTGCAGTATCATGCTTTAGATTTACTTTTAGGTGAAGGAAAGTTTCGGGTCATTAGTTGTACAGTACCTGAAAATCTTCAGCCGTGCTCTTCACCAGTCATGCTTCATTTCATCCCTGATTCATACTCCCTGTTCTCCCCTCCCCCTCGCTGTCAGTCCTTCACTGAGACACAGAAGAAGAGGCTGTTGTCATGGAAACAACAGGTCCAGAGGCTGTTCCGGTCCATTCCAAGAAAAACCCTCCTCGATATAGCAGGGTACCGACCGCAGAGGAGGTAAACACACAGACGTGCAGTAGCTATCATTTCCTGGGTTTTTATTGTCTGTGATAAAAAATAAAAAAAAAACTTTAAATCCGAGTCGCATTACCTTTAATAAAACCACACAAATCCAGGTTTAAGAAAGGACAGCAGGTTTCTGGCTGTAATTTATCCAATAAGCGGGAAGTGTATAATGGTACAACTACTGTATATTTTACATACACACATGGTGAAAGGTATTGTGCCAAATGTAGTTCACTGATTCCTCCTATTATTTCCTTTGTTGAAATGTACTGTATACAATTACAAAAGCATACATGGTGGCCGGGTTGGGTCAGTGGGTAGAGCAGGCGCACATATATTGGGAGGTTTATGCCTCGACGCAGAGGTCCAGGGTTCAATGTCTTCCCCTCTCTCTCCTCTTTCTTACATAGCTGTCCTATCAAAAAAAAGGTGGAAATGCCCAAAAAATAATCTTTACTAAAAAATAATACTAATAAAAAACCATACATGTAGACAAACAGAAGTGAGTAAGAAAAGTTTGTATTAATTACTTTTTTAACAGCATGTTATTTTATTCTTATTGAAACCACAAGTTTAACTTTGTTCTCCTCCCTAATACTACAGCTTCATAAAACTAGAGGAAAAACTGCAGTTGTGGGGAAGATAGCAAAAGTGTTTGCTGCTTGTTATTTTAATGTCTCACTTTTATTTGTTTTTCCATTCAGATTGGAGTATCTATTTAATTAATCTTGCTCCTCTTCCTTTACCTGACTCTAGTGAATGCATAACTCCTCCTTTTGTTAACACAACTTACCGTGATCAGGGACCATCCTGGTGCTTAGCTGTATCTCACGTTTTTGTCCCGTCCTGCTGCAGCCGTTTCGGCCAGTCCAACTCGCTCCCCACCGCTGGCTGTGTTGGGGGCAACGTGTCGGCCAGGAGGAGCCTTCGCCAGTTCCAGATGCCCTCCAGGAGCTTGCCGGGTGCCGGGCTGGGCCTACTGGGCAGCCGGGTGTTGCTGGGACCCACACCTCGCAGCTCCAGCAGCACACCCACTGGTCCTAAGCAGGGGAGACAGGTGAGTCAAACCAGCAGTACATTTAAACCAACAAGGGGAGATGAGAATAAACCAACGTTTACCCATATTTCCTGGGTATGATAATTATTTCAGCATCCAGAGAGTGTTACTAGTTATTTGTATTTATGTACTACATATTTTAACATATGGGATGCTAAAATAGCATGAGATTATGTAGAATTATTGTTAGATTAGCGTATGGCAGGCCATTTCTTTTGAAAACATTATAGAGCTACGTTTATCTTCATTTTGGATTTCATATGTAGGTGATATCATGGAGTAATTGTTAAATGTTAGAAATAACCCACCACAGTTTCCCAGAGCTCAAGGTAATATCCTTAACTAGTCTTTTCTGTCAGACGAACCCTCCAAAACTCAAATGAAAAACCTTCACAGTGGCATTTGGCATTTGTGTTAGATAAATAAATAATCTTAAATAAAGCAATTAATTTATTAGTTGTACATTTAAGACCGGAGTGATGAGTGGCAGTGGTGTTCGTGACTGCACGGAGGAACATTTTGAAATGCGTAATAATACATTCCAGGATGTTTACAATAACCTGGGCTGCAGAATTCCTTCTTCAGCACGTATTCTGCCTGAAATAGACTTTCTTTTATTTCACGTCAAAAAAATGCGCGGTTAGGAAGAGGGGCTGCGGTGGTGTTTGCCGAATGAAATGAGGTGGATGAAACTCGTAGCAGGTCACCCAACATACCAGAGGCCCTGCGTCAGCGCCGAACACTGAAACAGGAGGAGCTGCGGAGCTGTTTCAGGCCCATCCTGGCTCACTCTGGTCTGGGCTGACCCAGTTCATTGGGAACCTCTCTCTTTCCCACTCTCTCTCTCATCCCTTACAATGACAGGAAATACCTCCGTTTCTTACGCTGGACCTTCTTGTGTGGGACTGTAGTGTGGATGTGGAGAGGGGGGTGGGTGGGGGGGAGGGAAATATATGAGTCATAGTTTGGGAGAGGTAGCTGTGGTGTTGGAGGAGGAGGGGCAATGAAAGACAGAGCGTTTATATGAGTGTATGAGAGAGAGAGAGAAAGCGAGGCAGTGAGAACAGTGCACAGGCATTTCCTGTTTTTCCCTGGCCCATGGCACTGCTGGGCCACAAGAGGGGGGTCAGACGGAGAGAGGTGAGGGGAGGGACATGTGGTAGTGGTGTTGGGGGTATAATAGGCAGGTTACAGTGAGGAATTCATGTGGCGAGCGTCTGAGACTGTCATTAGGTGTGGGCCAGACATCTAGACAGGAGCTTGGGGGGTGAAAATGTTGAAAAAGCTGTTGCCTTGATCTTACACCAGACTTCTTTCAAGCTTGCGTATATCATGTATGTCTTTGATCAGTGAAAGTGTTAGAAATGTGTAAAGCAGTGCTGTACACACTTTGGTCAACTTTAGTTGTTTGAAAGTGGTCTATAATAAAGATTGATTGATTGATTGATTGATTGATTGATTGATTGATTGATTGATTGATTGATATGAACCTAAAGCAGGAGGAGGATCTTTGAACTTAAAATTTGTGCGTCAAATTATGATTTATTATTATATTGCCTTTGAAATGTCAGTATTTAATTAACCAGGTTATCCAACAGCAATTAAAATGTCTAAGATTGGAGCAGCCCGGGGGACAAGTGTCGTGTCTCCAATTAAAGAACTGGGGACCTAAAGATAAAGTCTGAATGCAGCATATGCTCTAAACTATATTTAACTTTCTTTGTACCACGAGGAACATTCAATATATGCAATGCGACTCAAAAACATTGTACATTAAATTGTGCTTGAGCTAGTAAATATTTATAGATTATTTCTATTTTCCAATACCAAAATTAGTCTTTCATTCAGACAAAACTCAAAAATAGAAGTTGGCGAAACCTTTAGATAACTTGATAATATTAATCAATCCTGGGAAATAACTAAATTCTATGTTAAATTTAGATTAGTTACTGCATTTTGAGAGCAGAAGCTACAATAGTATGTCTAATACATGAACATTTATAAAAGTGGATGGACAGTATTCAATTTCTGCCATTAGACAATAAGTGTTGAACCATAACTATGACTAGTCTTACAGAGGTGTTTGCATGTTCAAGAAGTTAATTTTAATGCTGCTGTTAAAATATTGTCCTCAGGGTCTCTGGTTTGCCAACCCCGGAGGAAGCAACAGCATGCCCAGCCGGACCCACAGCTCCGTGCAGAGGACCCGCTCCCTGCCGGTTCACACCAACCCACAAACCATGGTCGTGTTCCAACAAGCCGGTAAGAAACGCAGGGAGACACGCTCCAAATGTTTTTTGTTACCAATTTACATACTTATGTATTTGGTCTTTTTATTCTGTAGTAAATATTGACAAGTTATAACTTCCACATCTAAAATTATGCAAAAAATCTGCAGTGACATATACTGTTCTTTTAACACTTTATTCCCTTATTAGTTTTATTTTAAAGGCAGAAATGTATATATCCCTTAGTGCAGCTACGGGCAAATATAGACTTTTAGCTCTATTTACTTTCTCCTTGCTATGAAAGGTGAGGTGAAAAACCTGTTTTAGCTCAAGAATGTTGTATTGCTTCTCCCAAAAGACAATGGAAGTTATTGCCCAGTCATTGGCTCTTATGAATGTAAAATATGGGTCTTTATGCAAGACTAAAAGACATTTCAACAAAAAACAAATGAAAATGAAAAAGTACTCCTAGTTATTGTCACAAGCCTTTAATCATGAAAGATCTCCCCCCCCCAGCCTGGTCTCACCCTGAAAGTCCCCCACTCACAGTGTCCACACAGGCTCGGGTCATGGTAACCATCGGCGCCAGGCAGAGTGACCTTTAGTAGCCTCTGCTGACTGGACTTTGTCCCACAGGAACAATGGACAGTAATAGGACAAGTTGGGGCTTCCTCCACTCATGTCACACACAAACACACACACACACACACACACACACACACACACACACACACACCAGAAATGTCCTCTTTTTAGAATGAAGAGGAAAAACTGTTTGTTTTTTTTATTAAAGAGTGAGCGGCAGAGCTGAGACTGCATGTGGAAGAGACAGGCAGGGAGGGAGGAAAGAGTCAGAGGAGTCTTTCAATGAGGCTCTTTGTGCAGTGACTACATGGCTCTCCGGCCCACTTTCCTTCCCTCCCTTCTCTCCCTGACTCACTCTCTTTCTTAACTTTCCCCTCCCTCTTTCTCCCCCATCTCTCCTTTGACAACTCTGCGGAGTCATGCACTCATAGCAGTCACCCTCGAGAGCGGCTGGAGCTGGGTCTCAGCCAGAGTAACTGATTTGAAAGGCTAGACCCCCACCCTCCTCTGACTCTCTGCATATATGTGCAATCTGTCTTTCTCTTTGCCAACAGATGGATAAAGAGACTTATTAAGTGAGACACAGCAGACAAAAAACGAGAGGATGAAGTAACAAGTGTGTTTGTAGAGTTTCCTTCAGTGTGTTTGTCTCGCCGAAGGTCTGTGTGTGTACAGGGGTGGAGGGTGTATGTGGCGGGGGGGGGTTGTTGGAGGGATTTGGAGCCTATAAATAGTCCAGTGTGGACTACCGGGCCTAACTCAGCTTTTCTCTTTGGCCACAAGGGATTTTCACTGCCTGGCCTGTGTTGAAGACTCAGCTAAGGACTAAATGGCTGGAAGGGGTTGCTAGGCTGAACTGTGACCCAAATACAACCCCCCAACACACACATACTCCCCCTCCAACCTCAACCCAACCCTCTACAAAACAGTCTCCACCCTGCTCACAGTTGAGGCGAAGACAACCAGCAACAAATAGCAACTGAGAGTAAAAGAATGAAAGACAAAATGGGGGCTTTAAGTCGTGTGTAATGTCTGATTTATGTGATGAGCATCCATTAATAATATTATATAATAATATTACAAGCTTAATAATCGGAACTTGGAAGTGACTAACTGGAACCAGGATGTGCAGTATGTCTGATAATTAAGTCACTCTGCTGTCAGCTGTCTGTCATATGTGTGTTTGTGTTGGGGAACAGTAATTTAGTATACTGGTTAAGACTTACATATCACTATTCTGTACATTAATATTAAGTTATCAGCTCTGTTGTCTTTATTAATCATAGACCATTTAAGTTATAACAATTATTAGACAATTACAGTGATGTCTCATATCACCATGCAGTTCAAAGCAAAGAACATGAAATTACATTACATGTTATTTTAAATTACTGAATGTACATTCTGTCCACAATCCAGTCTCACAACACATACACACAAACACACAAACACACACACAC
>NC_045733.1:30012121-30026515 GCF_008692095.1 Etheostoma spectabile | reverse complement strand
ACACACACACACAGTCACAGCCCCCTGCAGTCATCGTTTTGATGTAGCAGTGCTGGAGCTAACTGCGTGGTGTTATGATTAAAGTCAATAATTTGATCAAGTCAAGTTTTCCCTATGTTGTCATCTGTTTAATGTGAATATAATGTAATCACTGATACTGATGTTGCTTCAATTTTGTGTTTGTCACTGTACAGATCTACAGTTACCAGTGACGGAGCCAGACATCAACAACCGCCTTGAGTCTCTGTGTCTGAGTATGACCGAGCACGCCTTGGGAGGTAACGCACAGTTTTTAATTGATCCCAATTATTACATCATAATACATAAATACAGTTGTTCCAGGGGTTAAATGTGGTCCAAGAGCATGTAAGGTTTACCTCCTGTAAAGGCCAGCAGATGCATCTGACTCGAACAGAACTTCTGTGTTGTGTTCAAAGCCAAAAGCAGACACCAGTGTCCCAAAGTCATATCAGTTAGTCAGTTAGTGAGTGATGCTCAGGTTACGTCACTTGGATCTTAACACTGATCTGGGAACAGCTTAGAGTCTGGATTTTTTCTTTTGTTGGAGGGTTTTTCAGATGTGTTATATTTGTTGGTCCAGTTTGACCAAGTTTAAAATCTGACAGAGATTCTCGCGAGTTAGACGGCGACCAGAAGAACCAACAGCTACAGTGAGTTGCTCGAAACCTTTCTTTTAGTAAACTCAAACAATGTTCTCAATGCTGGAGGTCATGTGTAGAGCCCCTGGTGATACTTCGAGCAAAGTCTCACGTTGTGTCGAGCCTTATTAGTTTTAAAAATAGGGATTTTGAGGATAGTGTAAAAGTGCCCCTAGCACTCCCGTTCAAAAGGCCGTTTGACCGAAACACAAGAATACGGTAAATCTTAAAAGTGGCGCTTCCGTCGTAATTATGCTTTTAAACAAAAGTGTGACTCGAATACATTCACAAAAAGACCCCAGGTTGCATTTTGGTGAGAGTTACACCTGAACTTTTGAATTTGAACACTGGCCTTACAAAAATGATGTGCTAATCTCAGATATCAGATTGTCCGCTAGACAAGATGAAGGTTTTTCTATATCGACATCTGGAATGAATGGCAAACAATATGAAAATGACTTGAAACACATAAAATGTACTTTTAAATAACTTTTAATTGAGTCAAGCCAGTCAGTGGATAACCTGACTTTTGCAGAATATTCCCATGTACAGTAAAGTTTAGTGTGGTTAAAGTCAGTGCCAACTCCTCCCATGCCAAAACTAGACTGAGGTGAAGACAGAGGGCCTCAGTGCTCAGTGCAGAGCGGTGGACAAGTGCTGCTTTGTGCGTGCGTGTGTGTGTGTTTGTGTGTGTTAGGTGGATAGAACTGGGCAGCAGAACGAAAGAGTGTGTTTAACCGAAAAAACTCCTTCTTAATCAGTTTTAACTTTTTTCTAGTCTCTTGCACCCAAACATCCAGCCGGCTGTGGTGAGTTTCAGAAACATAACTTGGTAACTGAATCCAAACAAGCAACAGGAAATGACCCAAAACACAAAGTTTCATTGGTACAAGGAAAAGGGTGTTTACACCTAAATACAGTTTATTCTGTATCCTTTGCTGCGCTGTTCAACAAGAGCTTAATATGACATTAACCTGTCCTTTCAGTATCAGTGATGGAATGAAATTGTCCACCAGTGTGTTGCTTAATATTTTTTTTCCTCTTCAGCCACACCAGAGGCAACAGCTGTCAGACTGTTGTTTTCCTCTGAAAGGCTCTATCAGTGTTGTTACAGATGTGGTGTTCTCTCACCATGACACTGTGGGCTCTGGCCCCTCGCTGTTCACCAAGCCAGAAAACGCTTCAGGCCTTCTTTACAAAGACTCGACAGGGAATTGCAGTTAAAAAGTTAAACAAGGAAAATGAAGATTCTGTCCCGAAGGCATACAGAGGCATAAAAGCTAAATGT
Source organism: Etheostoma spectabile (assembly GCF_008692095.1). Lineage (NCBI taxonomy): Eukaryota > Metazoa > Chordata > Actinopteri > Perciformes > Percidae > Etheostoma > Etheostoma spectabile. The sequence goes on along the minus strand of NC_045733.1, from coordinate 30,024,568 downwards.
GCTGAGTTAAAATTATTAGTTACAATATTGGACAGTTGCTACGAGATCTGAAATAGATCACTGCACCTGTTTCTATTCAGGGTCAAAGGGAAGCTGCAGCCTGGCCCAGCATGCATCTGGCGTGAGGGTTAGTGTTAGTGTGAGGACTCATGGCTGTTTCCTAACTGTTGCAGCTTGGTCAGCTCTCCTAAATCTCCGTCCACACTGTGAAAACACTTTCCATAAAGCCGTCCGGCGATGTTGCTGAAGTTAATTTCTAAAACACCTTTTTTCTGTCTGCTGTTGCTCCTTTAGACGGCGCTGACCGCACATCAACGATATGAAATGAGGACCTGAGTGAGAGCAGTAGGACAGCGCAGGTTCCCGAGGCTCTCTCACGATAAGCCACCTCGAGGTCCCCAGCCCTCCTGTCCCATCTCCCTGTAGCCAATGGCAGAGCTCAACCAAAGGATCGGGCGGGATCCAAGAAACAAAAGAGAGCCGATCGCCTAACGGCTAACACAAGCTATCACATTGGCACCGTCCATCGGGTCGGAAAAAACACACTTCCTGCTCCGCCAGCACGCTCACAGTCACCTGCATCTGGGTGAGGAGAGAGAAACGCATTGAAGACGGCCTGGACAGTATGTGGACAGCCCCCCCACACACATACACGCACACGCACACACACACACAATCGCACACCCATCCCCTTCAGGGGAGGCCAGAAGCAGTGCTGCTGCCCAGCAGAATGGAGACGCTGGCCTGTGGATCAGGGCCCACTGAGACTGAGGACCTTTTTCCCTCTCCGACACCCTTTGGTCCCTGCACGTCGACCGCAGCTCGTGGCATCCTTCTAATCCATAACAGTACCTCAGACCCCAAAAACAAGATGAGACACGCAGAGCTAGAAGGACGCCAGAAGGAAGTTCTGGATTTCCTTGACTGTTTTCAGTGAGGACAGAGCGTCCAGCGCAGCCGCTTGTAGAGCACAGTGAAGGTCCTCTTGCTCGGTATTGGGTGGCAAAAAAATGAAATCATTCATTGTTTTGTATGTATTTATTGTTTACATAATGATGCTACTTTCAAAGGGTACAGGAACGTGTATGAATTGTGTAATATTCTGTAAAGCCTTGGCTGTCTACCAGCTAAATGTCCCACGAGTAGCCATCACGCTAGTTTACAACCAACGTGCTTATTCTTTATTTAAGCAGCCAACCGCAAAGACGTGTCGGCGTGAACGTTTATCAAGCAAGAGGAGAGCGAGAAAGAGGTGGAGGTAGAGCAGATGTGTGAAGAGGGATAAGAGAAGGACGTGGAGAAGGAAACAGAAAGTAGTAGAAGAAAGAATCAAGCCGAGGTGATACTGGAAAAGGAAGTGGATGTTTAAAGGAGAAAGACATCAGAGGCAGGACCTTTGATCGGCCGAAGGTGACAGAGGAAGATGATGTCATGTCTGATCATGTTGTGAGTCGAGTGCTGGAGGAAGTGAGTTTGGCACCGGTCAGTTACATATTGTTTATCCACAGCATGTACTGTATGAGCTCTTTGAATTTAGAGCCTTTGTAGGCGCGATACATTGAAAATGTAGGGTTTTTTTTATACACAAATGGGAGATTATTATCGTCAGTGGGATCCGTCTCATGTTCAGATACTGGGTTTAGTTATTTTTTTTCCTAAAGCAGGGTGATGTGCTTAAGCTGCATGTTACAACTAAATATCTTTTCACAGAGGAAGATTGTGGAGAAGATGGCAGGAGAGAAAAAACAGGAGGTTGGTCTGGTTTCTGCTCCGACTCGTGTTGCAACATTGGAGAAATAACACACTGTCAATCCATGAAGGGTAGTTTTCCCAGAGATTGGCTTTATAAGTGCTTACCTCCACCTGCTGGCCAAACACTGTCATGACGGGACAGGCGCTGAAGTCGATGGACACAGGCAGATCATTGAAAAATCATTTACGAACATTATTTTGGGAGATATCAGTGCTGCAGCAATCCCCTCAAAGATTGCCCGTGTAACATGGTCTTCTTCTTCTGCTCTGTCTGCACAGGCCTATATGAAATTTATTTTCTTGTTTTAGATTCTGAAACTCATGGTTATTCTGTGTCTTAATATTTATCCTCAGTTTATTGTGTGTGGAATCCAGACTTTATAAGAATACGGTAGGTTTATATCGGAATAAGCTGGTTAGGAAACTCCCCTCTGAACGGTTATCATCATCGAGGGTTGTTGATTATTATTGTTTAGCTTTCTTTCATTAGTTTTTTGCAATTCTATAGTACTTCCTCTGCATCCTGCACTTGATATGATAATGTGATACACTAAAATCCAAATGTTCAAGGCTCACGCAACAGTTTTGTGCTTTGGAGTCCGATCCAACGGAGCAGATTGAGGAGATGAGATAGACGCTCACTCTCGACTGCAGAGCTTCAGTCTCAGTGGACGGACAAAAGTAGAGCGGTAGAACCCCGACAGGTGGCGATGTTGAATCCCGCAGCAAAGATGAAAACGCTCCCGGCGCCTCTCATTGATCTGAAATGATTTCTGTGTGTTTGACGGTCGATGTTGGGAGTTAAAACATACTTTCTGTTCTCATGTCACACACAGTTTAAGGACCACACCAGTGTTTGTGCATGTTTTAGCCCATTTACTACGGTTTTAACACACATTACAATACTACAAACTCATTTTATTTTATGTTTTTACAAACACAAGTTTCCATTTAATCTGTTATGGTATTAAAATGAACTTGTGTAGTCTTGGCAACTCCATGAGAAAGTTCATACATCGCTGCAGACTGTAGGTCCGTCTTGTTCTGTAATGCTGCAAACAAATTACCACACACTAATAATTTGTTGCAGGCATGATGTGACTGGGATAAAACACTTTCTCAAACAACTTTCAATGTGTTCAACATCGTACTATAGTAGTAACCACTGGCTGCCTACAAGTTTGTGGAAACATAATACGTCAATTTAAAACACTATCGTATGCTTAAAAAATAATATATATAGCCAGCAGTGATGCATTCAGTGTGTGTGTGTATATCTAAGGGACTAAAACATGCAGACACTTATTGTGACGTCCGGAGCCCAAACTGCCATCTTGTTTTGTTGAACGTTGCTTCAGATCCAGTGATGGTGGCTTGAAACTGCAATCTGGATCAGTGCGCACACGCACCACAGATATGTGTGTGTGTGTGTGTGTTGTTATTGACAACACTGCGCACTCTTCAGATTGTTGTCTTGTGTTTCAAGTGTGTTGTGCGTTTTCTGCTTTTATACTTTAAGTCAATAAGAGCCAAACGGACGCCGTCTGTACGTTTGTGAACTAAGAGGAAGATTTCACCAAAGCATGAATGGGACAGGAAGTGATGTCACACCTTTTAACAACTTTGTTTTTTCCGATGCTCCTCACCGAGACGCAGCATCGTGTCTCATCGTAGACAGTTTCAGTGTCACTGCCATATGAATCAGTACTTAAAGTAGATACAATTATTTATTCTTTTTTTCAAAATCTTTGCAGAGGTGATACTTTTACTCATTTAGGTGTATTATTATTTAAAGTACCATATGTATTAACATGTTATGGCTGGTGACCATACGTACATCTCAAATATTAACATAGGTATTGTTGACTTTGACTGTTTTGCTTTAATTTGTTTTTGTTGTTGCTGTTGTTGGACTATAATCTTGTTTGTATCTATCAGTGTCATGTTGAGATTTTTTCATGTGAAGCTTTGCTGCCTGAGAGCGGCCGAGGTCCATCACAGATGCATCGATCCATGTTCAGTTACAAAGTTCACGTCAGGCGAGCTGTTGGCAAACGAAACAGTGGTGTGTCGTTGTAGTCTTTGCCAGGCCAGGAAGTAGACTGGTTCATTCTGATCTGGAGTATGAGCTTGGTGCTGTGGGCATATTGTCACCTAACGGTGTTCTCCCGGGTGGGAGAGGTGAATACTGTAGGTTTTAATGTATGTTACTTTAAAGGATAAGGCTGGCTTTGTTCTCTGTTTGTCTTATTGTCAACAAATCCCACAAAAAGATCAGATTTAAGTCCATACTTTGACTTCCTGTCTGTGGCACTCAACACCAAAATCAAAAGAACAGTTTTCAGTTAACAAGAAGAAATTGTGACTTTGTTGGGGACTATTTTCAGCAGCGGATTAATCCACACTCGGTGCTCTAGTGAATATTTGTGGCAGCAGGACAATATGTGTGTGTGTGTGTGTGTGGGATTGAGTCAAAATAAACTACAGTGTGTATGTTCATGCAATGAAGGAACATGTCACACTGGTGTGATTCTATGGTGGAGAGGAAGAAGAGATATCGGGCTTTGATTCACAGTGGATACATTCAGTCTTTTCATGAGATTTGTTTATATTAAGAAAAGTGGAGAATATCACCAGGCTTGTCCTTTTTAAATATGTTTAACATCACGTGTTGACATAATTAGTAATGTTATCAAAGGGATTATTGAAACTGTAGTACGTTTGCAGTATTTTCTATTTACTTTCATATCACTTTGCGATGTTTGAGGTATAAAGGCGTTGATGGAGAACTTCAGGAGATTTGTTTCAGTTTTGCATATGAACACTAGTCCTCGTCTGTGGCTGACAGCGTTTGAATAACCTGAGTTTATGTGATTTTTCTAGGTGCCATAACAGAGTAAAGTTACATGTTTTGAATTTAGAGTTCCAAACATCGCCTCCGGTTTCCTGCAGCACCTCTGGGTCAAAGAGACGTCCATGTGCCACGCAGATGGATGTCGCCTGCCTGTGACGGGGGCGGCGGAGGGTTACGGCTCTGAGGTCTGGATCACTACACATCTCTTCAAACCAAATGCTTTATTTTTAGTTTGTCTAAATGCCTCTCAGCTCTGTGGGTGTCCAGGAGTGCTTCTAACGCCGTGCACACTGCAGTATTAACAGATAAAGCCTTGATATTCCAAAAAAAAAAAAAAAAGGATGTTCTTTAAATTGAGATATATATGCTGTTTTGTATCTTTTATTTTTGTCAGATTCTACAGTTTAGTCAGTTTATGTTGATATGGGATGCCAAGACTTTTCCTTTTGTGTTTCTTTTTTTTTCTTTTTTTTTAAATTCAGCAGCATCCATTCTGTAACAAAGTGTTACCGCTTGACTGTGCTCCTTTATTTCATTTAGTTTTATTTTATCAAAGAGCCGATGTCCTGTATTGACTGCAGGCTTGCGTATATATTTGACAAAAGAATATTGTATGTTTAATAATAAAAAAACACAAAAAAGACAAAAAAGTTTAAGAAAATGCTGAAAAAAGAAAACGGGGGTGGGAAATTGAAGAAGAAAAAAAAAGTGTAATTTATGTTTTAAAACTGCATGCACAAGGCTGGGAAAGTCATCTTTAGAATAACAAATGGCAGTGCCTTTTTTGTACTCGACATTCACCCCAAATGGAAATGCTTTTATATAAACTTTAAAAACTGAAATGTTACAGGCTGAAACGGCTGTGTCGGGTCTCGTTCACGCTGCAGCTGCAAGTGTAATTCAGTCATTGTCCGGGACGATCTAACAAACACAGGGCTGCTGCAACTTATAATAAAATGCTGATTACATTTTTCTTGATTAATTTGATCAATCATTTAGCCTATAAAAGGTCACGAAATGGTGAAAAATATTCTTGAGGTGATGTCTTTTTGCGTGTTTAACCAACAGTCCCAAATCAAAAGCTGTTCAGTTTCTAACTGTATGACAAAGGAAATGCAGCCAAATCCTCACATTTGTGAAGCTGGAACCTTCAAACCAAAAGATGACGTAATAATTGATTAATTGATTATCAAACCACGACATTTTCATAAATCCCTTCCTCTGTTTGAGATTCAGTGTAACACATGGATGAGTGTGCACTTATAGCGCTTTCTGTGGTCTGATCAGTGAAATGTGTTAAAGGGACAGTTCAGATCATTGAAGTGTGGTTGTCTGAGTTACTTCTCCATAGTCCGTGTGGTAGCTTCACTAGATGGCGGTCGGCACTCCCCCAGTTTGGAGAAGCCGGCAGGAGCACCGACACAGAGGCTAAGCTATGTCCTGCTGTGGCACAGGCAGCAGCTAAATGTATTTTAGACACTTAAAAAGTCCATATCGGTTGAAGCGTATGCTATGTTTAGAATATTTCCACAGATTTACATTGCAGTCAGACAGCCCTTTACAGGGTACTGCCGTTTTCTCTGCTCTCTTCAAACCCCCAAAAACCGTGATTTTACCTTGCAGAACACGGGAGTTGCTACTCCACCGCTGTTTCTTTTTTGCAATTATGAAATCCTTTGATTCCACCTTGATTCAGTCACATTGGGCCACCAGCAGGAGTCCCTTGTTCATGTAGTTGCCTTTTTTATCAATATTTGACATTCAATTTTCGTGTACTTCAACATAGTAAAATAAACCCAAATAAATCCTCTGTATCAATAGAGAAAATCATCTCCCAACTTCAATCAAAACCCGAAAAATTCAACTTGTTAAAACCCGGTGACACAAATCCGATGTCTCGTTTACTACACGCGGTCGACAGCTCTTCGGATTTCTTTTACAACCTCGCAGCCAAGTTTGAAATGAACTTGAATGTGTTTTAGCCGGTAAACCTTTGCAGTCGCTAATTAAAGCAGTTTCATGTCTGTTCTCTCAAAAATTAAACGTGAATATTAAAACGCAAAGTTGAATCTGAAGTAAACGCTGTGGCGAACAGTGTGAACGACGCCCGCGGTGGTGAACTCGGCCTGTTGTTTCTGTACTCTGTTGGTACTTCTTAATGCTGATATGCAGTTATGAATTATTCTGGTATGTACAAAAGAAAGGTGAATGCGTGTGTGTGTGTGTGTGTGTGTGTGTGTGTGTGTGTGTGTGTGTGTGTGTTTGTGTGGTGTGTGGTGGGTTGTTTTGGTGTGGTGGTTGTTGGTGTGTTGTTGGTTTGTGTGTGGTGTGTGGGTGTGTGGGTGTGTGTGAATACATTCAAGTGTTTTTTAATGTGTCTTGCTGTAATTTTGTGGCGACATACCAGAATGCTGTGACTTGGCATGCCCCGGTTATACATAAGAAAAGATGTAACTCCTCCGTGTGTGTGTGTGTGTGTGTGTGTGGTGTGTGTGTGTGTGTGTGGTGTGTGTGTGTGTGTGTGAGACGTTAACTGAGTTCAAGTGGGCTTTTAAAAAAAAATGTCCTTAAAAGTTTTTATTTAGTTTTTAAAATAAAAATGTTTCGCCTAAATTCAGCCGGCTGAGATCTGCAGATTTAAGATGGTTTTTCCTTCAATGTCTTTGTTTCACGTTATGTAGCACCTTTTAAAAATCTACATTTATTTTGAGGCCCTGAAATTGAACCAAAAAAAAATCTCACCCAAACCTTGCAATTGTAGTTTCCAACAATAAATATGTAAAAAATACATAAAATACAAAAATATGTAAGAAATCTGAGGGGTTAAAGGTCAGGACTTCCCCCTAAACTGCACTCTGACAGGTGAACTCTGTGGCCGGGTTGGCCCAGGGGTAGAGCAGGCGCAGAGGTCGAGGGTTCAAATCCGATCTGTGACGATTGCCTGCGTGTCTTCCCTCCTCTCTCTCCCCTTTCTCACCTAACTGTCCCGTCCAAAAAAAATCAAAGGTGGAAAACCCCCAAAAATAATCTAAAAAGAGAATTCCACAGATTTTATTCACAAAATCTTGTTTACTTGTCTCAAGAAGTACCGGTGTAGTACTCAGATGAAGTACTCAGTGGTGGAATGTAACTAAGACAATTTACTCATGTTCTGTACTTAGATACAAATTAGAGGTACTTGTACTTACTTTAGTCCCACTACATTATTACTGCCCACACATACAAAGGGGGGGGGGGTGTGTGTGTGTGTGTGTGTGTGTGTTGTGTGTGTGTGTGTGTGTGTGTGTGTGGTTGTGTGGTGTGTGTGTGTGTGTGTGGTGTGGTTGTGTGTGTGTGTGTGTGTGTTGTGTGTGTGTGTGTGTGTGGTGTGTGTGTGTGTGTGTGTGTGTGTGTGTGGTGTGGTGTGGTGTGTGTGTGTGTGTGTGTGTGTGTGTGTTGGTGTGTGTGTGTGTGTGTGTGTGTGTGTGTGTGTGTGTGTGGTGTTGTGTGTGTGTGTGTGTGTGTGTGTTTCCGCTTTTAGACTTTGAGTCAATAAGAGCCAAACAAGCGCCGTCTGTACGTTTGTGACTAAGAGGAAGATTCCACCAAAGCATGAATGGGACAGGAAGTGAGTCACACCTTTTAACAACTTTTGTTTTTTCTGATGCTCCTCACCGAGACGCAGCATCGTGTCTCATCGTACGCAGACGCGGAGCAGTCGATGCGGAAGAGCGGCCTCCCGGCTCCAGGAGAGCCGGGCTCCAGAGAGCAAATTGAATCAACGGCTGGGTTTTTATTATTATACTTTATTAATCCCACAAGGGGAAACTACACTTTTCACTCTGTTGTTATTACACACATTACACACAGGCCTGAATTACACACACATGCTCAGGACCTACACATGCACTAATGGAGAGATGTCAGAGTGGGGGGGGGGGCTGCCCATGGAAAGGCGCCCAGAGCGGTTGGGGGTTCGGTGCCTTGCTCAAGAGCACCTTGGCAGTGCCCAGAGAGTCAGTTAGTCAGTTTAACACAGCACGGTTCCCTTTAGAAATAAGGAAAACATACACACACCCCCAGGTTCTCGTAGCCTTGTAAGAGTTTACACCTTTTTGTTCGGTTTAAAAAGGAAATAATCAGCAGATTAATCCATAATGAACATAAACATTAGTTAATAGTTCAAGAAAAGCTTCACCTGAACCAACTACAACAGTAAAATCCTGCTTCAACATTAATGCGTGAGTTATAATAATCTATTGATGGTATTAAGTCAGTTACCGGACAGTTTTATACTTTTTCTTTTCCAAAAATATTTTTATTGTAAAAATACAATAGCATACGTACTTCCAGTGAAAGATGACAGTGACAATTTACCTTTTTTTTTACATATATGCATATGTACACGGACACAAACTATAATAATCAAAAACACTGAGAAGAATGTGGGAGAAGATATTTAAATTAAATCATAAAGTACCATGTAACAAACAATGAGCAACCCCCCACCCACGGCCCCCCCGCACATTCTTATACTTTTAATACTCTGAATATATTTTTACTTAAGTACCAGTATTTTTATAATGTGTTATTAGTTATTTTACCTAAGTAAAGGATATGAATACAGCCGGTAAAATGTCTCCTGTGTCTCTGAAGCATTTTTTTTACAAGTTTGAAAAGTATTATCTTTGAGAAAATTTGGAGATTATTAAAGTTTTTTTAATCCTTATTTAAACCTGTACATTTTGAGCACAAACATGAAAATGATCGACCGGCTGTCCAACTTTAAATCTGCTCTGAAATCTTCTTTAAAGGCACATTTTCAGTTATAGACAAAAGATTAAGGAAATGCTGAGAACCAATTGCTGCCACAGTGTCTTTGTTGATATCCACCACTGGAGGGAGCTAAGGTCGTACAGGTTGAATTTTAACACAAATTTACTGTAATTATTAAAAATAACTTTAACGGATCAAAATGTGACAAAAACTAATCCCTATTGATCACGTTTGGTGTGATATTAAGCACCAAAGTTGTGTTTTGAGTTTTTCCTCTTATGTCAGAGGCAGATTTTGGTCTTTTTAAAGCTGCAAATTGTAACTTTTCTACAGGTTTAAACTGCAGTCAGGATGATACAGCATGTTGTCTGGTTATTTCACCTCGCAGGATGTCATCTACTGACCAGGTAACATGAGTAGACATGTTTTATTTGACGTTAAAACACATTGTGTAGACACACATTTCAAAGTTTCAGCTTGAACGGCCCCTTTTGTTCGTAGAGTTGAACGTACACTCGTCGATGATGGTAAACCAGATGCATGAATGTGATGTGAAGTGTAAAGCTGGAGCTGCTGAGTCATGCCTCCGTCAGACATCCAGATTAGGATCAGCTCCACTTCTCTGCTGTTCATTCTGGGCTCAGGGACAAATTAACCCTTTAGTAGGCCCTGGGCTACAAATCACAAACAAAAAAAGAGCTGTTTGCACTCTTATTTATTTATTTTTTTAACCAATTTTGTCTTCTTTCACTTTAAGTTCATGGTTTCCTACATTTGTCCTGGGGGCCTTCCTTTTAAGACGCTCCAGGGCTCCAGAGCCGTGAGCTCATTGCAACCAGCTGTTGGAGGCCCGAGCGCCGACCGTCAGCCAGCTGTGTCTTGGGTACTCAGGCTCAGTATTTTCAACATTGACACAGTTAGAAAGCTCCTCACTTTCTGAAGAACAAAGCTCATTCACTGTGTAGAGATCCATGCAGCTCAGCTCCAGCTCCAGTGGTGGAAGAAGTACTCCGATGTTTTACTTAAGTAAAAGTAGCAAGATCGCAGAGTAGAAAAAACTGTTACAAGTAAAAGTCCGGCATTCAAAAACCTTAAGATTAGATTAGATTCAACTTTATTGTCATTCCACAGGTACAAGGCCACGAAATGCAGTTTAGGTCTAACCAGAAGTGCAATAGCAATAAGACCTAAACTGCATTTCGTTGCCTTGTACCTTAAGTAAAAATAGTAGTAGTAAAAGTATGAGCATCAAAATTCAAAAATGTTTATTATATTTAGTTTTATTAATGTGATTCTGCAAAGTAGCTAAAGTTATCAAATAAATGTAATGGAGTAAAATGTAAAATATTTCTTTCTGCGAGATGTAGTGGAGTAGAAAATGGAAATGCAAAAGTACAAAATTGTACTTTAGCACAGTACTTAGTTTAGTTTCCCTTTAGTGTAAATCTACTTGATAAACCTCTTTTTCTGATTCTGGTACATGAGCTCGCTAGCATGTTAATACTGCCTGCACGTCAGCCTCTCAGACAAATATTGACAAACTACAACTGCAAATACGCTAACTCTAACGTTGGAACCAAACCTTGTATTCACTCTGGTTAAGTCCAGTTCAGTGCTTTAAAACTTTAAGTTTGTCTGTTTCCTTTCTCTTGTTAATTAACTGCTACGAAGCTATGATTCAGCAACCAAAACGTAGCTAACATCGGCTACTTCCATGGTGTTAGCTAAGAGGCTAGCAGAGTGGGGCGGCCATCTTGGAATGAGTCAAAATAACAGATTCAGTTTTAGACTTCGGTCGTTGTCACATAGAGATTTATTTTCTTTAATTAAAAAGTATCTCAAATGAACACGGTACATAAAGTGACAATGATGGTGAAGAGGCCACAGAACAGGCTGTCCTCAACAAGGCCACAAAAACATCACATCAGAACACACACACACACACACACACACACACACACACACACACACACACACACACACACACAATCTGTCTGGGGACATTATGAGACACTGACATGTAAAGGATATGCTACACAAGCAAACACAAAGTCACTACACACACACACACGATTCGCCGGCCTCTCATGAAAATGAAAGTTTCTGTTTGTTTGGAGACGGTGAGTTTGCAGCTCAGCGTCCCGTCGGCCGCCTCGTCTCGGCACCGGGAAGTCGTTTTTTTTTGGTTTTAAATTGAGAGGCAAGTTGGCACATACAGGCAGACCCACACACAGGATCATAGTAATGATAACACCTCGAAAATTAAATGTGAAAATGACAATACTGTTTATTTTTCACTACTTGAAGCTCATATTTCCTCCGATGATTTTGCCTTGGACAGTTAGCGTGTTTTTTTTATTTAAATAGTGGCTTTTGTTTGTTTGGATTCAATAATTTTAACACCAGCTTTATGTTTTACTTCTACTTTTAAATCGACATATTCGATATTCTCTGCTCAACAAAAAGTCCAAAAAAACTTCTAAAAGTCATTTCTCAATTATTTTCATTATCTATTGATTTTTGGTTTTCAGCCTCATCATGTTTTCTGATTATGTCTCCAGTTATTTATAAGAATCTCTTTTTTTTTTACACTAATGTTAAAAGAAAAATCTGAAAAGACTGTTATAGTATACTGATACATCACTCATTTTTCATAGCTAAAAAACTAAAAATTATTTAGTACATCTGCAAATCTTTTAATTTTGGCGTTCTTTGTTGTGACACCCTTTATGAAAAAGGGACTTTAAACTGAAGTTATGTGATGTCAAGTCTAACAATTCTTTTTGATGATTAGCTTTCTTTCAGTGTGGACTCTTTCTGTTAAACTCTCCTTCTGTATTTCGAGGCCAGCGACTGATATTTGATGAATGAGGACATCCACGAGGACAAAAAGAGGGCAAAGTCTGCCGGGGCGCGTAAAAAGTAAACAACATGTCAGTCGGCAGCCTCTAACACAGAAATCCCCACGGCAACGCTTCACCTCAATAGAGTCGGGCTGGAAACACAGTACACACTCTGTCACTGTTGGTGAGATGGAAACACACACACACACACACACACACACACACACACACACACACACACAC
>NC_045733.1:30004567-30012111 GCF_008692095.1 Etheostoma spectabile | reverse complement strand
CACACACACACACACACACACACACACACACACACACACACACACACACAGGTAGCACGGCAGCTGGTCCATGCAGGTGGAGGTAGCCACAGGCAACGTGAGGAAGAGGAGAAAGGCCTTTGTCCTCCTCAGCTTCTGATCAGCGTCAGAAACTCGTCGCGGGTTTTGGGATCTTCCCTGAAAACTCCCAACATGGTGCTGGTGACGGTTTTACTGTTCATCTTCTGAACGCCTCGCATCACCATACACATGTGGCTGCAGAGAGGAGGAGAGGTCAAACGTAAAGGAGGTGAAGCGACAAGACGGGAAAAAAACGAGATGCAAAAGAGATTAGATCCAAACACAGAGAGGAGAGTATAAAGAAGGAAGGAGGAGGTGTAACAGAAAAAAGGAAGCAAAGGAAATGAAGTGATAACATAACAGGAATGAATTGGAATAATGCAAAGAGAGGAGAACATCAAGAATGAGGCGGTGAAGGAAAGGAAGAGAGTAACAGAACAGAGGTCAACGAAGCAAAAGTATAAACAGGTGAAGGAAATGAAGATATGTTAAAGAAAAATGAAAACTCAGCAAACAAAAGTAATAAAGTAGAGATGAAGGAAAGGAGCAAATGAAACAAAAAGGGGAATAAATAACAGGAGATAATGTGGTAGATACAGAAGTAGTGAAACTGGGTTCAAGAGGGTTAAGTATGAGAAAGGAAAAAGGGTGAGGGAAGTGAGATCCTATGAATTAAATTAGAGAATAAAAAGAAGGTGGGGGGGGGGGTGCAAGAGAAGGAGGAGATAATAGAGAAGAGGAAGGAAATGAAGTGATGGAAATACAGTAAAGGAATGGAGAGGTTCAGTCTGTAGGGGGTTGGAACCAGAGGGTTGCTGGTTCAAGTCCCCATACGGACCATAGGACAAAGTATGGACTTGTAGCTGGAGAGATGACAGTTCACCTCGACACTGCCGAGGTGCTCTTGAGCAAGGCACCCCCCCCCAATTTGCTCCATTAGTGCATGTAAAGGACCTCTGTGTGTGTGTGTATTTGTATTTAAGGGTTGTGTGTAATAACAATAGAGTGTAAATTGTAATTTCCCCACTGGAGATTAATAAAGAGTATAAATTAGAAACATTTTCTTAAAAAGACGAGGTCAAGAAAAGGAAGATCTGATACCAGATGAAGATTAACTGAAAGGCAGTTAAGTGAAGGAAAGGAGAGTAATAGAAAATATAAGTTAGAAATATAAGAAAAGGAAAAGAAGATGTGAAGAAAATGTGCAGATGTGAAAGGAAATAAAGTGAATGGAAAAAAGTAAAAAGAATTAGATTAAAGTAATGCAAAAAGAAGAGATGAGAGAAAAGGACGAGCTGTAACAGAAAAGAGGACGTGAATGAACGGAAATGAAGTGATGAAGATGAAAGAAATGAGACGCAGGTCGAAGAAGTTTAAGTCTGAACAAGAAGAAAAGATATGAGGAAAATTATGAGATATGACAAAAAAACAAGCAGGAAATGAAAACGAATGAAGTGATGGAACAGGGGTAAAGAATAAATAAATGAGAATAAAAAGAGCAAAGTAGAAAGAAAAAGAAAGAAAAAGAAGGGGGGATGAAAAGAAAATAAAGTGATAGAATTAAAAGTAATGAAGACAAAGGAATATGCGTATAAAAAAACAGAAGAGGTGAAGGAAGGGAAGAGGTGTAACGGGGGAAAAATGACATGAGAAAACAGAGTTAAAATGATTTAAATGAGAAAATAAAAAGGAGAGGAGTAGAAATACAGAGGAGGTGAAGGAAAGGAGCACATGTGACAGAAAAGAGTGAGAAAATCAAAGGGAACGAAAGGAGGGGAGGAGAAAAGAAGAGAGAAGGGACATGAGGTGAAGGTCCTCGGAGACGTACGTTGCCTCGATGACCACGCCGACGCCGGTCGGCTGCAGGGCCTCGGTGATCGCCACGGCGATCTGTTTGGTCAACCTCTCCTGAACTGTGGACGCACAGACGGACAAACATGAACCGGGTCACTCAGAAGAGACAACAGACAAATGAAAACTCTGAACTCGTCTGTGTTTGTGTAACACGGACTCCAACTCGCCTTGTAGTCGACGGCTGTAGATTTCAACAATCCTGAAAAGAGAGAAAAGGCCTCAGTAAGACATCCATATCTTCTTCTTCTGTGCCATAAAATAACGCACCAGTGACCACACACACACACACTCAGCCCCACACACACTAACCGGCTGCCCAATGTTCTCCCTAGAGCACCAAATGCGGATTTGTCCCTCGCTGGAGATAGTCCCCAACAACTGTACTTTCCTGTAGTTTCCTAAAAACTACAGTGAACAGTTGAATAAGCAAAGTATGGAGACTTGGAGAAAAAAAAGTAACTATTTTTAAACTGATGTCTTCAGTCGAGCTGCAGAGAAGTGTGAAAGTGTTGAGAGACAGACCTACGGTGGCCGACAGGGGCACACACACTGCAACTTAAACAAATTAAAAAAAAAAAAAGCATTATCAATCCCCAGTGGGGAAATTATAATTTACACTCTGTGTACACACACAGGCCTGAAATACACACTCATGCTCAGGACCTATTCATGCACTAATGGAGAGATGTCAGAGTGAGTGGGCTGTCAGCTGAACCAGCGCCCTGAGTGGTTGGGGGGGGGGGGGGGGGGGGGTACGGTGCCTTGCTCAACAGCACCGGCAGTGCCCAGGAGGTGAACTGGCATTTCTCCAGCCACCAATCCACACTCCGTACTTTTTGGTCCATACGGGGACTTGAACCAGTGACCCTCTGGTTTACAACTCCCCACGGACTGAGCTACTGCTACTGCCCCCCCAATGATGACTGAAACACATTCATGAAACACACACAAATTATGAAAACACCTTCATAAATTTGGCAACACATGCCCGTCATTTAGCCAACAGGCTGCAAATAGACAAACGCTGCAAATATAGAAACGCTGCAAAAAGAAAAGCACACAGACCCCGAAAAACTAATTAATCCAGATTACACAACGGACGTTCTCCAGGCCTCTGGAGGGAGCGCTAAGTGGAACCGCTTGATACTCGACCCCACGGGGGGAGAGAGCTCCGCCTTGTAATTAAACCTGTGACCTGAGCCAATAAACGAAAGAAAACATATCTCAAACATGGACTTATTAATTACAGTCGATCATCTCAAAGCTGCTGCACACCATTTCACAACGCTGAGATTGAACGTGCCCCGTCTCTCTCTCTCTCTCTCTCTCTCTCTCTCTCAGTGGGGTCTAAATTCAAGCTGTTGCATTCCTTTTCGGGGACTGTGTGCTGTTCTTTTTGCACGTTTTCTATATTTGCAGCGTGTCTGTGTATTTGGTTGTGTTGTGTGTGTACTTAGAGCTCGTTTGCTAAATGCTGCGCATGTGTTGTCACATTAATGAAGATGCTTTTTTATTTTGCCTGGGTTTTGTCTGATTGCGTGTGTGTGTCATTAGGTCGCGGTGCGTTTGCCCCTGTCGGCCACCGTACAGACCACAATCAGAAATCAGAAATCTAGAAATCAGAAATCAGTCTATTGCCACAGTGGTGGAATTTGCTTTAGTGATTGGGTGAATACATACAAACACACATAGGCTATTAAACATGAATAAGAAAACAATAAATACAGAAACAGAGACAAATACTGTAAATACAAAACAGTTGTAGTTTAAGTACTGTGTGTAACGGGCAGATGTTTAGTATAGTCCCGGATGGACGTTGGTGCAAAGTAGTGTTGTAATGTAACAAAGTAAAAAATACTTTGTTACTGTAAGTAGAATTTTCACGTATCTGTATACTTTACTTCATTATTTATACTGTCGGGAACTTTTATTTTTACTCCACTACATTGACCCTAAGCATCTTAGTTACTACTAAGTTACCCGTTACTACAAAATAACATCAGAAGAAATTTGTCACATCTGGAAAAAAAGCCGGTTTGGCAAATCGTTGATTCTTGACGGCCAAGTTTGTTGCCAAGCGCCAAAATTAAAAATAAAAAAACCCTAAAGAACAAGATGAGGCAGCATAACAACTGATGGTGTCACTGAAGCACGTGGTGCATTCGCTGCCGCCATGGTAACAGACAATGAACACCCCAAAGATAGTTTTGGCCATAAATTTCATGATCAAAGTTTTATTAATAATTAAGTACATTTAATATCAGAAAATTACTTTTGATACTTAAGGTCAGTAAATATCAGTTCCTTTCAGACTTTTACTTATATTATATAATATTTTGTATGTTATATTACTCTAAAAGGTGACTTTAACTTTTTAACCATTTAACCATTTTCTGGAAAGATACTTTTTGGAGTACTCCAATATTGGAGTACTTTTACTCCAACATTGCTTTAATAAGTACTTTATAC
This sequence comes from Etheostoma spectabile, assembly GCF_008692095.1. Taxonomy (NCBI): domain Eukaryota; kingdom Metazoa; phylum Chordata; class Actinopteri; order Perciformes; family Percidae; genus Etheostoma; species Etheostoma spectabile. The sequence goes on along the minus strand of NC_045733.1, from coordinate 30,007,728 downwards.
AAGACTGGTGCAAAGCGTGCTGTCTGGTGGGGTCGACTCTGTTTCTGAGCTACTTTAACTTCACTGAGCTCCTCCATCTTTTTAAATGTCAACTTATGTCACATCTCATGAACCGAGGTCGCTCGTGCGTTTTTTTTGCAAACAATGTAAACCACCCCCCCCCTCCCCCGCCATGTGAAGGCCCCAAAATAAAAACAACAGTCATTTGAAGCCATGTCTGGTCTGAGAAGGGAGCAGAGGAAAACTGAAGAGCTCTGCAGAAAGGACCCGGTCTTCACCTCCGACCTGTTGCTCTTCTCTGTGAGCAAAACCACTTCAGACAAATCCGACCTCGTCCACCTCAGAGGAAATGTCACAAGACCAGATGTGCAGCACGAGGAGAGGCAACGCGCGCTGTATGTACATTAAGGAAAGGCAAGAGGACAAAAATAGGGAAAAAGCTGCTTCGGAGATGAAAATGTCCTTCGTCCAGTCCTAGTGTGGACCTTTGATGTGAAGGCGTGACAGAAAAAAGAAGCTGCAGATGAAGTTTCTTTTTAAAAAAAATCTAAAAAAAAAAATCTCTTGAAAAGAAATGTGATGTTGGATTTCCACACCTGTCCCTGCCTGGTGCAGCCTAGTATCGCCTTAAGAGTATATCAAGGGTTAAAGGGCTTACTGCATGTGTCAACAGGACTTAAAAAAACTGGTCCATGCTTTCATCTTCAGTAGACTTGACTCCTGTAACGGGGTCTTTACAGGTCTCCCTAAAAAAAATCAATCAGACAGCTGCAGCTGATCCAGAATTCTGCTGCTCGAGTCCTCATTAAGACCAAGAGACTGGATCACATCACTCCAGTCCTCTCTAAGACCAAGAGACTGGATCACATCACTCCAGTCCTCACTAAGACCAAGAGACTGGATCACATCACTCCAGTCCTCACTAAGACCAAGAGACTGGATCACATCACCTCCAGTCCCACTAAGACCAAGAACTGGATCCCATCAATCCAGTCCTCACTAAGACCAAGAGACTGGATCACATCACTCCAGTCCTCAGTACGACCAAGAGACTGGATCACATCACTCCAGTCCTCATTAAGACTAAGAGACGATCACACCCTCCAGTCCTCACTAGAGACCAAGAGACTGTATCACATCACTCCAGTCCTCACTAAGACCAAGAACTGGATCACATCACTCCAGTCTCACTAAACCAAGAGACTGATCCCATCAACCAGTCCTCACTAAACCAAGAGACTGGATCACATCACTCACCGTCCTCAGTAAGACCAAGAGACTGGATCACACTCATCCTCATCTCTATAAGACTAAAGACTGGATCACATCACCCCAGTCCACTAAGACCAAGAGACTATCACATCATTCCAGTCCTCACTAAGACCAGAGACTGGATCACATCACTCATCCATCCTCTCTAAGACCAAGAACTGGATCACATCACTCCAGTCCCTCACTAAGACCAAGAGACTGGTCACATCACTCCAGTCCTCATTAAGACTAAGAGAACTGGATCAAATCACTCCGTCCTCACAAGACCAAGAGACTGGATCACATCACTCGGGCCAAAATACATTTCTGATCTTCTACTACACTATGACCCCCCCAGACCTCTCAGGTCATCTGGGACAGGTCTGCTTTCTGTCCCCAGAGTCAGAACCAAACAGGGTGAAGCAGCGCTCAGTTTCTATGCTCCTCATATCTGGAATAAACTCCCAGAAACCTGCAGATCCGATGGCCGCATTCCTACACAAATCTAATTCAATGTGGAGGTGATCCAAGTGTTCAGAATACGTTACTCAGATTGAGTAAGTAACGGTATACGTTAAAAATTACATTTTGGGGCATGTATTGTGTATTCTGTAACGGAATACAAATGTTTTGAAAGTATCCTTCCCAACACTGGTGTGTGTACACATTATAAAGATAAAGAAATAAAGAAGTGAATGAGATTACTAGGCTCTTCACAACATGAAATTCTCCATATGTTCTCTACTAATCTTAAAGGAAAGATTCAAGATGGGGCGAGAAGCACGAGCAGCGAGACGAACCAACTGGTCGTGAACAAGCCAACAATTTATCCAGATTATCTGAACCGATTTATTTGGAAGTCAACCTGAAAGTGAACGTACTGGAAATGTCTCTAACTACCCCTCAGTGTGGAGGAAGTGCCGCAGGTTGAAGCCTTAGGTCAGTCTGTAAACTGTGATGGATGTTCGGGTGATCATTTCACTGTTTGCCTTCTGGCACGCTGCCAGATTTCAGCCAAAAAACTGAAAATAAGAACTGAGTTGAACCGAGTTGCAAACCAGAATTTCCATTGAAACCCTCCTATAACCCTGCAGTGTTTCCTTTCTTTCTCACAGATCAAAAAATGTAGGAAACAAAATATTTTAATTGTTGCCCCCCAGATTGCAGCTGAAGCGACAATCTACACCATCCAGGAGCTTCCTTTTTGTCTTCAAAAATGTGAACGATTTAAAAAAAAAATTAAATATTTTTATTGATTGGGGAATACAATTTACAACTCTGTGTCCACACACAGTCCTGAATACACACACACGCACATGCTCAGGACCTATACATGCACTAATGGAGAGATGTCAGAGTGAGTGGGCTGCAGCCGAACCAGCGCCCTGGCGGGTGGGGGGGTAGGTGCTTGCTACAGACCTGGCAGTGCCCAGGAGGTGAAGCGGCATCTCTCCAGCCACCATCCACACTCCTACTTTTGGTCCAGCGAGGACTTGAACCAGTGGACCTCCTGGTTCCCAACCCAACTCCTATGGACTGAGCTACTGCCACCCAACTGAGCTACTGCCACCCAACTGAGCTACTGCCACCCATTTAGCGGTTCTCATCACAACGTGTGTGTTCTATGTCAAGTGCTGGGTTAGTAAAGGGTGTTAGTGTGATAAGCCTAAAGGTATTGGGGTCAGTGGGATCAGATTCAACACTAGTGCACACACAAACACACAACACACCTTTTAATAATCAGCTTAAATACACACTAGCTCTCAGTGTCTGTCACATGCACACACATAATTAGAGTAAATGTACTCACCTGGCCAACTTGCTGAGGCCCAGGACTCTCTTGTTGGGCAGGTAACCGATGTGGACCTGCACACAGTGACCAAATTCAGTATCAGACACTGTATACTACC
>NC_045733.1:29998177-30004557 GCF_008692095.1 Etheostoma spectabile | reverse complement strand
CCTGTTTTCACTCTAGGATAAAGGACTTGTGCAAACTCAGCTGTTCTGAATTTGATCTGATCCAAGCTCAGATAAAATGTTAACCAGAATCCCGGCTGGAGGCGAGACGGGTGGTGCAGGAGTTCACGGGAGCAGATGAACGTGCACACCGCTGCTACTCATTTTTGGGCTTGTTTTTGTAAATGAAAGCAATTTTTTTTTTTTTTAAGATTATTTTTTGAGCATTTTTGGCCTTTATTTTTGACAGGACGACAGCTGAAGACATGCAAGGGGAGAGAGAGAGCGAGAGAGCGAGAGAGAGGGAGGGGGATGACGTGCAGTAAAGGGCCGCAGGCCGGACCTGAACCAGGCCGGCGGCATCAAGGAGTAAACCTCTATATATGGGCGCCCGCTCTACCAGCTGAGCAATCTGGGCGCCAAAAAGCAAATCTGGGCGCCAAAAAGCAATTTTTTTTATACATAAAATAATATTCTAAATGAAACTGATATAAACTATCCTGACATTCACGGTCCCCAGACGATGATTCTTAACGTTTATTTCACATCAACATGACAACTCCATCATGTTTTACTCTATGTTTTACCCTACAGTCACATTACCTCTAAACACAGCGACACACACTCTCACCCTAACACACACTCGCCTGACGGGCGTTCCTGGGCGTGTCTAGCTGCTTCTGTCTCGATAGTAGCATGCTGTCGCCTGATGTGCCAGAGGTCTTCCAAGTCACTTCAGAGGTATTGTCAAGTCACAAGAACAATGTTTTTGGACTTAAAAGTATGTATTTCTCGATTACTAAAATACATGAAATAAAATGCCAAACTTTTAAGATATATTGAGAAATACGATGTCTTGAAGCATTTCCGCCATCTTGAATGATTTTCAACTCGAGCAAAGTCACGCTGCCCGCGCGCTGCCTTAAATCCGATTGGCAGTCGCTTTGGCGCATTACTCAGCATTTGCATAAAAAGACTTCTTGTGTATTTTGGCCCCGTCTGTCTCGTGGCATACGGCCACTCCCATTGAAGATGAATGGTAACCTGTCGCTGTTTCTCTCTCTTGTAGCTAACGTGACTGCAGGCTAACACAGAACTTAATTCACTTTGACCGCCGCCTGCCTTTTACTTTAAGGGAAATTCCATTAAAATACGAGTGGTTTTCTTGAAAAACTAGACCTTAGTAGCTCTTGTAGTGTAAAAAAAAATCGCTGAGGTGAAGTAAAACACATATTTGTTTTATAATGACCAATACGGCAGAGACAGACGGAAAAACACGGCAACAAAATGTCGAGCGCCGAGCTGGGGGATAAACAACAGACGATGGAAGTGAGAGACGGAGTCATCAGCTGCAGAATCACTGCTGAGGATGTCTGCAGGCTCTAATTCTCTAACACACAAACGCCTGACGCACGCACACACCGGCTCCACTCAAATGTCAGACGCAATTTGTTGACGAGAGGAGAGAAAGGGCAGCGGCAACGAGCGTGCAAAGATCTCTTTTTCTTCCAGTTTCCTCCCTCTCTGCTGGAGCGATCTGGCATATCGACATCAGACAGACCGACTGTGACAGCTGCTTCTTCCCTTATCTGCTCACGTTGTTCGTGTTTACCGGCACACGCTGCGAGGGACGAGGGGGCCGGGTTCAACAGAAATACATACATAATAAAGAATGAGAGGAATCTTTCATTTAAGCCACTTTTAGTTCATAGGTTTGGTTTTACGGCACATTTACTGTTTGTATACACCCAACTAAGTTCTGATAAGCTGTAGGCTACATTAGAGCCCGACCGATATATCGGCCGATATTAGGCATTTCCCGATCTATCGGTATCGGCATTTATAATGGCCAATTAAAAAAAAAAAAAATTCATTCATCAGAATCATTTATAATGAAAAATAATTGATTCTGATAAATGAATATTTAAAACATAAAAACGGACTGTCCACCATGGTTTGAGCATTGGCGTTGCATAGTCCTGTCCACCAGAGGGCGCTCTACAATGTCCCTGTTGGCAACACTGATTTTTGTAACTTGGACTTAAAGTTTTTAATATCTTAAGTTTGTATTTTTATTAGGGCTGCACGATTATGGCCAAAATGATAATCACGATTATTTGGATCAAACTTTTGATCGCGATTATTCTTACGATTATTTGTTGATTTTAACCAAAACAAATGTCAGCGTCAAGTAGGCTATTTATAACTGCGAGTGATAGCTGTGATAAATTAGCCTATAGCTTATACTTACCGGTCCAGGAGGAATTTAGCCGACCGGGCGAACTTTTGGACTCTAAGCTGTCTCCATCTTTCAAATTAATCTCCAATATTTACCCGGGTTTGTTACGTCTCTGGTTGTGCAACTGTTAGAAACATGCTAGTTTTTTTCATGTTGGGTAGAATCTATCTCCGTTCCGTTGATCCTGACGTTTGTTTGCTGCTTTCATTGTTGTCATAAAAGAAAGTATTTCAACTAAGCACGTTTTCTTAATATCTGATGATGCATTGGGGTCCTTTTTTAGTAAATATTAGACATGGAGAAATGGGCATTTTAGCTTCCTAGAAAACTAAATTTTCCCTGCCATTCTTATTTATTTCTATAGATTTGTTTGTATATTATTTGGGGGAGGCAATGACCGAAAAGAGATGGGGGACAACATGACACAGATGTCCATGGATGGACTCAAAGTAGGGACAAAACCAGTCAAACTGCCTTTCTCTCTAAGCCGTTCGGTGTGACCCCTTGATGACCAGTATCAATAAGAACTACATCATATTGACGAAGCAACGATACCATTTTAAGGGACTTTTAAAGGCCGAATATGAGACCAAATGATTTGACTGAAACTGTTGCAGTGTAGTTTCTCTTCAGGTGTTGATACTGCTCTCGTGCTGCAGACATTGAGACAGTTTATCAAACAGCCAGTGGCTACCCGCAAGCCAGCTGACCAACAACGGAGGAAGAGGAGGTGGAGGAAGAGGAGGAGGAGGTAGAGGAGGAGGAGGAAGAGGAGGAGGTGGTGAGTCACTGAGAGACACAACAGACAGACGGACAGATGAGAGAGGGGGGACAAGAGGCAACGCTGCTGAGGATGACAAGAGGGGAGGAAGGGAGGGGGTTTAGGGACACAAACAGCCACCTGATGGCCACCGCTAACACACACACACACACACACACACACACACAGGAGGTGTGGTAAGTGCTTGTGTGATTCATTGCTGTCATCATAGCCAATTTCAGCGGTAGAAAAGGATTAGCTGCCAGTCCCTATTGTCTGAAACAACAAGCACCTGCGGCTGAGAATCAGGAAGAGGGACGAGGCCAATCGGGTTTCTCAGTGGAGAGGAATGATGGGACAGCTGCATGGGGGGGGGGGGTAATCTGATTGTTTCTCATGGTCTCTGCTGGTCAGACCAGCACATCTCTTACCACGTTTGTTTTTTTATTATTATTAAATAATACATAATTGCAGCTTCCTCTAAGAAAAAAAGTCCCCTTTATTGATTTTATCAAAAAAAGCAAAGCGACTCGGCTGTTCCTCTGGGGATCACGAACATTTTAAGACCTTTTTAAGACCATTATGAATTAAATTTAAGATCCATATCACAACATCAAAAAAAGAATGAAGAATTCAGATGCCAGAGTCCGGAAACATCGTCTGAAACGTACCCCCCCGATTTCCACATGTGCTTTATAGGACTGGTGTTAAGATTTGCTTCAATAGAAGTTGCATGTTGGTCTCATTTGTAGTCGTAATACAGCAAATTATTATCTGACTAGACAAATAAAAAATAAAAACTGCACTGTAGGTAAGCATTAAAGGGAAGTGTTACATTACATGAACGTGGGAAAATTAAGACCCGTTCAGAATTATTTACGACCTGTAACATAAAACGTTTCAAAACCTTTTAAGGCCTAAAATTTTGATTTAGAAATTTTATCGTTTTTAAGAGCCTGCTGACACCCTGACAGACGGATTCAGAATGAGCATCGTCAGACTCGTGGGATCCTAACGTTTGTATTGATAGATAGATAGATAGATAGATAGATAGATAGATAGATAGATAGATAGATAGATAGATAGATGTTTATTGATCCCAAGAAAAATGGGAAATTTCGGTGTTGCAGCAGCAAAATCAGTCACAAAGCACAGAATATAAATATAAATGAAATACTAGGAAAAATATACATACATACAATATACATGAAATAATAATGTGAATAAAGTAAAAAAGAACAAATATTTGAATATGTACAGGATGGGGAAAAAAATGATCTACAGATTTAAAATGAAAATCTCCCAGCTTGTTCTTCCGAGGAGGAAGAGCTGGGTGTGCTCACCCGGCCGAAGATGGGCACCAGGTGATGTTCACACATGGAGAACATGTCGATGTCCTTGACGATCACCATCTCGTCGTGGTCTTCGTCGAAGATGGCGTCGTTCAGCACGTCTGCCGAGAGGGAAACATGGAGGAGAGATGAAACCAATAAAGAAGAATCTCCTGTTTTTCCCCCCAAAAAAGTCTTATTTTTTTAAACACATTTTAATTACTTACAGATTCACATAATTGGCTAACACCCTATGCTGCCTACACATGATTGGTGGCAGAACCACGAGGTAGGGCGCAGAGCGCAGGGGCAGTCTGGGATTGGTTGCACCTTGAAAGGTCAGCTCACCTGGGTCAAAGTTGAAATCATTTCTAACTTTGAGCGGCAATTCCGAGCGGTGGAAAACGGTGAGAGTGCTTTTACCGTGGGTCATGTGTAGGCAGCGTAACTATATTCTGTATAATTTATTTCACCATAAGTTCATCTGCTGGATTTACCCATAAATCACTCCTTCTTTTAATGTACTGTATATTGACTTTTCATCAATTTATTGACCAATTACTGCATTTTAATTAAATAGTATTAAATGAATATCTATTTTTAATCGGTTTAAGTGGGTGTAATCATTTGCAGATCCACTGGAGGTTGTTTATGTACGTTTATGTATGTATGAAGCGGTTTTCTTATTTGAGCCTTATTCGCTGTGTTCTGCCGGCCTGCGTCATCGCTGGGAACCAGCAGGGACCTGAACCATCCGGTTCACCTCCACCGTTCATCTGCCTCGTTTTATCATTCAACTTCTCTGTTTCTCTGGCAAACACCAGTCTAAATATAGCTCCGCTTCCATACGCTCCTTCCTGTTGTTGCCTTATTGCTTTTTTTCAGTTGTCGGGGGGGTTCAATAAACCGTTTTATCAGTTTGTGACGACGCAGACGCCTCTCGCTCTCACTGCTGCATTTTTTAATTTCCTGACTGGCAATCTGGTGGAAAGACCGAGGAGGAGCGGTTCACCGAAACAACAGACTTGTTGCTTCAGTCTCTGCAGCTTATTGAGTGACTGTGTGTGTGTGTGTGTGTGTGTGTGGGTGTGGGTGTGTGTGTGGGTGTGGTGTGTGTGTAACAGGGCAGCAGATTGGTTAACACATTCAGATGTCTTTTTTTTTTTAACCTCTGTTGTTTGGCTGTTATGATGCACTGGTGGCACGATGCCATGGCACCTGTCATCAGGAAGATCTTTCCACACACACACACACACCACACACACACACACACACACACACACACACACACGCACGCACCACGCAGACGCACGCACGACGCACGCACACAACCACACACACACAGTTGTTTTTGAAGTTTTATTTGTAAATTCAAAAAATAAACATTTACAAACTGTTAAACTGTAGGAACGTCTTCCAGGACCAAAAAAAAAAATTACCTAAAAACAATATACACTATGTAAAAAATTAAATAACTCAGGGAGGGAAAACAGGAGGGAGGGAGCCAAAACAACACACGCCGAAACACACCACACACACACACACCACACACACACACACACACACACACACCACACACACCCACACACACACACCACACCACACACACACACACACACACACACACACACAACACCCCACACACACACACACACACACACCACACACACGATAGGGGACCATAATCATGTTCACAATTTAATTTTTAAATAACTTTGTTTTTTGTTAAATTACTTTGATTCTCAAATTTACGAGCCGACCGCATCCCAAACACGCCGTGGAAAGTTCCATGTACACTACTCCAAGTAGGAAAGGGTCCACGTGCAGATAGACCGGTCATGGGGTGGTTTCCAACAGGTTGCTATCATTCTCTTTGCAGCTGTAAGTCCAGCAAATACAGCACGTTTCTGAGTCCCAGAGAGGTCATTCAGAGTCAAGACACTGACAGTAACAGGCACGGTCCCATTAAACAAGGCGGACATTTTGGATGTAATGTTGTTCCAGAACTGGCCAATGGGAGAGCACGCCCAGAACATGTGAAGATCCGTGCCTT
>NC_045733.1:29979376-29998152 GCF_008692095.1 Etheostoma spectabile | reverse complement strand
CCCACCTGAAATATTATAGCCCATTATGCACTTTTCGTCCAATGAAAGCTCAAGGCACGGATCTCACATGTTCTGGCGTGCTCACCTTGGCAGTTCTGGAACAACATTACATCCAAATGTCGCCTTGTTTAATGGGACCGTGCCTGTTACTGTCATGTCTTGACTCTGAATGACCTCTCTGGGATCAGAAACGTGCTGTATTTGCTGGACTTACAGCTGCAAAGAGAATGATAGACAACCTGTTGGAAACACCCCATGAAGGTCTATCTGCACGTACCCTTTCTACTTGGATGTAGTGTACATGGACCTTTCCACGTCGTTTTGGGATGCGGTCGGCTCGTAAATTAATGAGAATCAAAGTAATTTAACAAAAATCAAAGTTATTTAAAAATTAAATTGTGAACATGAATGGTCCCCTATCGTGTGTGTGTGTGTGTGTGTGTGTGTGGTGTGTGGTGTGTGTGTGTGTGTGTGTGTGTGTGGTGTGTGTGGTGTGTGTGTGTGGGTGTGTGTGTGTGTGTGTGTGTGTGTGTGTGTGTGGTGTGTGTTTTTTGGCTCCCTCCCTCCTGTTTTCCCTCCCTAGTTATTTAATTTTTTGACATAGTGTATATTGTTTTTATGTAATTTTTTTTTTGGTCCTGGAAGACGTTCCTACAGTTTAACAGTTTGTAATGTTTATTTTTTGAATTTACAAAAAAAAACGTCAAACAACTGTGTGTGTGTGTGCGTGCGTGCGTGCGTGTTGTGTGTGTGTGGTGTGTGTGTGGTGTGTGTGTGTCTGCGTGTGTTTTTGGCTCCTCCCTCCTGTTTTCCCTCCTGATTATTAATTTTTTACATAGTGTATATTGTTTTTATGTAATTTATTTTTTTGTCGAAGACGTTCCTACAGTTTAACATTTGTAAAGTTTATTTTTTGAATTACAAAAAAAACTCAAAACAACTGTGTGTGTGTGTGTGCGTGGTGTGCGTGCGTGCGTGCTGCGGTGTGTGTGTGTGTGTGTGTGTGTGTGTGTGTGTGTGTGGAAAGATCTCCTGATGACAGGTCCATGGCATCGGGCTCACAGTGCATCATAACAGCCAAACAACAGAGGTTAAAACAAAAAAAGACATCTGAATGTGGTTAAACCAATCTGCTGCCCTGTTACACACACACACACACCACACACACACACACCCACACACACACACACACACACAGTCACTCAATAAGCTGCAGAGACTGAAGCAACAAGTCTGTTGTTTTCGGTGAACCGCTCTCCTCGTCTCTTCCACCATTGCCAGTCAGGAATTAAAAATGCAGCAGTGAGAGCGAGAGCGTCTGCGTCGTCACAAACTGATAAAACGGTTTTATTGAACCCCCCCGACACTGAAAAAAAGCAATAAGGCAACACAGGAAGGAGCGTTTGGAAGCGGAGCTATATTTAGAACTGGTGTTTGCCAGAGAAACAGAGAAGTTGAATGATAAAACGAGGCAGATGAACGTGGAGGTGAACCGGTGGTTTCAGGTCCCTGCTGGTTCCCAGCGATGACGCGGCGGCAGAACACACAGCGAATAAGGCTCAAATAAGAAAACCGCTTCATACATAAAAACGTACATAAACAACCTCCAGTGGATCTGCAAATGATACACCCACTTAAACCGATTAAAAATAGATATTCATTTAATACTATTAATTAAAATGCAGTAATTGGTCAATAAATTGATGAAAAGTCAATATACAGTACATTAAAAAGGAAGTGGATTTATGGGTAAATCCAGCAGATGAACTTATGGTGAATAAATTATACAGATAGTTACGCTGCCTACACATGACCCACGGTAAAAGCACTCTCACCCGTTTTCCAACGCTCGGATTGCCGCTCAAAGTTAGAAATGATTTCAACTTTGACCCAGGTGACTGACCTTTCAGTGCAACCAATCCCAGACTGCCCCTGCGCTCTGCGCCCTACCCGTGGTTCTGCACCAATCATGTGTAGGCAGCATAGGGTGTTGCAATTATGTGAATCTGTAATAATTAAAATGTGTTTAAAAAATAAGACTTTTTTGGGGAAAAACAGGAGATTCTTCTTTATTGGTTTTCATCTCTCCTCCATGTTTCCCTCTCGGCAGACGTGCTGACGACGCCATCTTCGACGAAGACCACGACGAGATGGTGACGTCAAGGACATCGACATGTTCTCCATGTTGAACATCACCTGGTGCCCATCTTCGCCGGGTGAGCACACCCAGCTCTTCCTCCTCGGAAGAACAAGCTGGAGTTTTCATTTTAAATCTGTATCATTTTTTCCCCCATCCTGTACATATTCAAATATTTGTTCTTTTTACTTTATTCCATTATTATTTCATGTATATTGTATGTATGATATTTTTCCTATATTTCATTTATATTTATATTCTGTGCTTTGTGACTGATTTTGCTGCTGCAACACCGAATTTTCCCATTTTTCTTGGGTCAATAAACATCTACTATCTATCTATCTATCTATTCTATCTATCTATCTATCTATCTACTCTATCTCTATCTATCTATCAATACAAACGTTAGGATCCCCGAGTCTGACGATGCCATTCTGAATCCGTCTGTCAGGGTGTCAGCAGGCTCTTAAAAACGATAAAATTTCTAAATCAAAATTTTAGGCCTTAAAAGGTTTTGAACGTTTTATGGTTACAGGTCGTAATAATTCTGAACGGTCTTAATTTTCCCACGTTCATGTAATGTAACACTTCCCTTTATGCTTACCTACAGTGCAGTTTTATTTTTTTTTTTGTCTAGTCAGATAATATTGCTGTATAGACTACAAATGACCCAACATGCAACTTCTATTGAAGCAAACTTCTAACACCAGTCCTATAAAGCACATGTGGAAATCGGGGGGGTATAGTTTCAGACATGTTTCCGGACCTTGACATCTAATTCTTCATTCTTTTTTTGATGTTGTGATATGATCTTAAATTTAATTCATAATGGTCTTAAAAAGGTCTTAAAATGTTATGTGTCAGTACTCCCACAGAGAGAACCCCCGAGTCGCTTTGCTTTTTTTGATAAAATCATAAAGGGGACTTTTTTTCTTAGAGACTGCAATTATGTATTATTTAATAATATAAAAAAAACAAACGTGGTAGAGATGTGTGTCTGCCCACAGAGACCATGAGAACATCAGATTACCCCCCCCCCCATGCAGCTGTCCCATCATTCCTCTCCACGAGAAACCCGATTGCTCGTCCCTCTTCCTGATTCTCAGCCGCGGTGCTTGTTGTTTCCGACAATAGTGGACTGGCAGCTATCCTTTTCTACCGCTGAATTGGCTATGATGACAGCAACATACACCAACCTTACCACACCTCCTGTGTGTGTGTGTGTGTGTGTGTGTGTGTGTTTTAGCGTGGCCATCGTGGCGTTTGTGTCCCTAAACCCCCTCCCTTCCTCCCCTCTTGTCATCCTCAGCAGCGTTGCCTCTTGTCCCCCTCTCTCACTGTCCGTCTGTCTTGTTTGTCTCTCAGTGACCACCACCTCCTCCTCTTCCTCCTCTCCTCTACCTCCTCCTCCTCTTCCTCCACCTCCTCTTCCTCCGTTGTTGGTCAGCTGGCTTGCGGGTAGCCACTGGCTGTTTGATAAACTGTCCTAATGTCTGCAGACGAGCAGTACAACACCTGAAGAGAAACTACACTGCACAGTTCAGTCAAATCATTTGTCTCATATCGCCTTGTAAAGGTCCCTTAAATGGTATCGTTGCTTCGTCAATTGATTGTAGTTCTTATTGATACTGGTCATCAAGGGGTCCAATACCGAACGGCTTAGAGAGAAAGGCAGTTTTGACTGTTTTGTCCCCTACTTTGAGTCCATCCATGGACATCTGTGTCATGTTGCCCCCATCTCTTTTCGGTCATTGCCTCCCCCAAATATATATACAACAATATAGAAATAAATAGAATGGCAGGGAAAATTTAGTTTTCTAGGAAGCTAAAACTGAGCCCATTTCTCCATGTCTAATATTTAACTAAAAAAGGACCCCAATGCATCATCAATATTAAGAAAACGTGCTTAGTTGAAATACTTTCTTTTATGACACAACACAATCCAGATTGCATACGTGGCTCCAGCTGTAATCATTGCTGGACCACCCCTGAGGAAAAAACACATGTTGCCTTCTAACAGCTCTTTTTGTCACATGACGTATTACACCTCGTCACTTATTGGACGATTTAGATTTCAGTGAGGAGAATTAAACAGTTAGAGTCAAGTTGCGCCTTCGGTCGTCGTCTATAATTCCCCGCTTATGATAGCCATGGCTGATTACAGCTATACCTGATATAAATAGCCAAACCTGAACGCGCACACTTGTACTTTGGTTAAAGACACAAAATCAGCAAACAACTCCGGATCAACGGAACGGAGATAGATTCTACCCAACATGAACAAAACTAGCATGTTTCTAACAGTTGCACAACCAGAGACGTACAAACCCGGGTAAATATGGAGTTAATTTGAAAATGGAGACAGCTTAGGTCAAGTTTCCGTCGGCAAATTCCTCCTGACGGTAATTATAAGCTAAGGCTAATTCTATCAAGCTATCACTCGCATTATAAATAGCCACGTGAGGCGCGAACATTTGTTCTTGGTTAAAATCAGCAACATAATAGTAGAATAATCGCGATCAAAGTTTGATCCAAATAATCGTGATTATTTTTGGCCAATAATGTGCGCCTAATAAAAATACAACTTAAGATATTAAAATTAAGTCCAAGTTCAAAATCGTGTTGCAAAGGGCATTGTGAGCGCCCTCTGGTGGACAGACGTATGCAACGCCAATCTCAAACAGGGGACAGTCGTTTTTATGTTTAAATATTCATTTATCAGATAATTATTTTCATTAAAATATTCGGAGAATTTTTTTTTTTTTTACATTGGCCATTAAATGCCGTACCGATAGATCGGGAATGCCTAATATCGGCCGAATATGTCGGCTTAAGAGCCTACAGTATCAGAACTTAGTGGGTGTAACAAACAGTAAATGTGCCGTAAACCAACCTATGAACTAAAGTGGCTGTAAATGAAAGATTCCTCTCATTCTTATTATGTATGTATTTCTGTTGAACCCGGCCCCTCGTTCCCTCGAAGCGTGGCCGGTAAACACGAACAAGTGAGCAGATAAGGGAAAAGACAGCTGTCACGTCGGTCTGTTGATGCGATATGCAGATCGCTCCAGCAGAGAGGAGAAACTGGAAGAAAAAGAGATCTTTGCACGCCGTTGCCGTGCCCTTTCTCTCCTCTCGTCAAAATGCGTCTGCATTTGTAGTGGAGCCGGTGTTGTGCGTGCGTCAGGCGTTTGTGTGTTAGGAATTAGAGCCTGCAGACATCCTCAGCAGTGATTCTGCAGCTGATGACTCCGTCTCTCACTTCCATCGTCTGTTGTTATCCCCCAGCTCGGCGCTCGACATTTTGTTGCCGTGTTTTTTCGTCCTCTGCGTATTGGTCATTATAAACAAATATGTGTTTTACTTACTTACCCAGCGATTTTTTTTACACGACAAGAGCTACTAAGGTTCTATTTTTCAAGAAACCACTCGTATTTTAATGGATTTCCCTTAAAGAAAAGGCAGGCGGCGGTCAAAGTGAATTAATTCTGTGTAGCCTGCAGTCACGTTAGCTACAAGAGAGAGAACACGGCAGGTTTACCATTCATCTTCAATGGGAGTGGCCGTATGCCACGAGACAGACGGCCAAACATCACAAGAAGTCTTTTTTGCAATGCTGAGTAATGCGCCAAAGCGACTGCCAATCGGATTTAGGCAGCGCGCGGGCAGCGTGACTTGCTCGAGTTGAAAATCATTCAATGGCGGAAATGCTTCAAGACATCGATTCTCAATATATCTTAAAGTTTGGCATTTTATTTCATGTATTTTAGTAATCGAGAAATACATACTTTTAAGTCCAAAACATTTTTCTTGTGACTTTGACAATACCTGAGTGACTTGGAGACCGTCGCATCATTAGGCGACAAGCCTGCTACTATCGGACAGAAGCGCTAGACACGCCCAGGAAAGACGCCCGTTACAGGAGAGGTGTGTTAGGGGTTTGTGGGGAGAGTGTGTGTCGCATGGTTTAGAGGTAATGTGATCTTAGGGTAAAACATAGGGTAAAACATGATGGAGTTTTGTCATGTTGATTGGAAATAATCGTTAGAGAATCATCGTTGGGGACCGTGAATGCAGGTAGTTTATATCAGTTTTCATTAGAATATTATTTATGTATAAAACAAAAATTTGCTTTTTGGCGACCCAGATTTGTGCTTTTTGGCGCCACAGATTGTCAGCTGGTAGAGCGGGCGCCTATATAGAGGTCTCCTCGATGCCGCCGGCCTGGTTCAGGTCGCCCTGCGCCCTTTACGCACGTCATCCCCTCCCTCTCGCTCGCTCTTCGCTCTCGTCCTCCCCTTGAATGTCTAGCTGTCGTCGGTCAAACATACAAGGCCAAAAACTGCTCAAAACAATATCTAAAAAAAAAATAAATGCTTCATTTACAAAAACAAGACACCAAAAAGTCGACAGCGTGGCACGTTTCATGCTCTCCGTGAACCACGCACCACCACTCTCCGCCTCCAGCGGGATTCTGGTTAACATTTTATCTGAGTCTTGTGGGGATCAGATCAAATTCGAACAGCTGAGTTTTGCACAAGTCCTTTATCCTAGAGTGGAAAAACAGGCTAACTACTGTAGTATACAGTGTCTGAATACTGAAATTTGGTCCACTGTGTCAGTTCACATCGTTACCTGCCCAACAAGATAGCTGGCCTCAGCAAGTTGGGCCATGTGAGTACATTTACTCTAATTATGTTGTGCATGTGACAGACCACTGAAGCTAGTGTGTATTTAAGCTGATTATTCAAAGGTGTGTTTGTGTTTGTGTTTGCACTAGTGTTGAATCTGATCCCACTGACCCCAATACCTTAGGCTTATCACACTACACCCTTGACTAACCCAGTCACTTGACATAGCACACCACGTTGTGATGAGAACCCCGCTAATGTGTGGCAGTAGCTCCGTTGGGTGGCAGTAGCTCAGTTTGTGTGGCAGTACTCATTGGGTCGGCATGTAGCTCTCAGTTGGGTGGCAGTAGCTCAGTTGGGTGGCAGTAGCTCAGTCCATAGGAGTTGGGTTGGGGAACCAGAGGTCCACTGGTTTCAAGTCCTCGGCGTGGGACCAAAAGTAGGGAGTGTGAATTGGTGGCTGGAGAGATGCCGCTTCACTCCTGGCACTGCCAGGTTCTGTTAGCAATGCACCGTACCCCCCCCCACCCGCGCAGGCGCTGGTTCGGTCTGTCAGCCCACTCACTCTGCCATTCTCCATTAGTGCATGTATAGTCCTGAGTCATGTGCGTGTGTGTGTATTTTCAGGACTGTGTGTGGACACAGATTGTAAATTGTCATTCCCGTCCCTAAATCAATAAAACATATTTAAATTCTTTTTTTTAAATCGTCACATTTTTGAATAACCAAAGGAAGCTCCTGGAATGGTGTAGATGTCGCTCAAGCTGCAATCTGGGGGGCAACAAATTAAAATATTTTGTTTCCTCCACATTTTTGATCTGGTGAGAAAGAAATGAACACTGCCAAGGTGTTATAGGAGGGTTTCAATGGAATTCTGGGTTTGGCAACTCGTTTTCAACTCAGTTCTTATTTTCGTTTTTTGGCTGAAATCTGGCACGCGTGCCAGAAGGCAAACAGTGAATGATCCCCGAAGACCATCACAGTTACAGCCTGACCTAAGTCTTTTCAACCTGCGCACTCTTCCTCCCACTGCGGGGTAGTTTAGCATTTCCAGTACGTTCACTTCAGGTTGACTTCCAAATAATCGGTTCAGATAATCTGGATAAATTGTTGGCTTGTTCACGACCAGTTTGTTCTTCTCGCTGCTTCGTGCTTCTCGCCCATCCTTGAATCTTCCTTTAAGATTAGTAGAGAACCATGGAGAATTTCATGTTGTGAATAGCCTAGTATCTCATTCAGTCACTTCTTTATTTCTTTATCTTAATAATGTGGTACACACACCAGTGTTGGGAATGAATACTTCCAAACTTTGTATTCCGTTACAGATACCCATACATGCCCAAAATTATTTTTAACGTATACCGTTACTTACTCAATCTGAGTACGTATCTGAACACTTGTACACCTCACATTGAATTTTAGCTTGGGTAGGAAATGGCGCCACTCGGATCTGCAGGTTTCTGGGAGTTTATTCGCAGATATGAGGGCATAGAAACGAGCGCTGCTTCACCCTGTTTTGTGTCTGACTCTGGGGACGAAAGCAGACCTTTCCCAGATGACCTGAGAGTTCTGGGTTTGGTCCTAGTGTAGTAGAAGAGCAGAAATGTCTTTTGGCCGAGTGATGTGATCCAGTCCCTTGGTCTAGTGAGGACTGGAGTGATTTGATCCGTCTCCTTATCTTAATGAGGACTGGAGTGAATGTGATCCAGTCCCTTGTTCCTTAGTGAGGACTGGAGTGATGTGATCCAGTCCCTCTTGGTCTTAGGAGGACTGGAGTGATGTGATCCAGTCCTCTTGGTCTAGTGAGGACTGGGTGATTGATCAGTCTCTTGGTCTTAGTGAGGACTGGAGTGATGTGAGTCCATTCTCTTAGGTCTAATGAGGACTGGAAGTGATGTGATCGCAGTCTCTTGGTCATTACTGTGACTGGAGTATGTGAATCCATCTCTTGGGTCTTAGTGATGACTGGATTGCTGGGATCCGTCTCTTGGTCTTGTGAGGAACTGGAGTGAGGATCCAGTCTCTTGTCTTAGTGAGGAACTTGAGTGATGTGATCCAGTCTCTGGTCTTCTTGAGAGGACTGGAGGGGATGTGTCCAGTCTCTTAGTCTTAATGGGGACTGAGTGATGTGATCCAGTCTCTTGGTCTTACTGAGGACTGGAGTGATGTGATCCTCTCCTTGGTCCTTAGTGAGGACTGATTGATGGTATCCAGTCTCTTGGTCTTAGTGAGGACTGGAGTGATGTGATCCAGTCGCGTGGTCTTAGTGAGACTGGAGTGATGTGATCCAGTCTCTTGGTCTTAGTGATGACTGGAGTGATGAGTCCAGTCTCTGGTCTTATGAGGACGGAGTGATGTGATCCAGTCTCTTGGTCTTAGTGAGGACTGGAGTGATGTGATCGCAGTCTCTTGGTCTTAGAGATGACTGAGTGATTGATCCAGTCTCTGGTCTTAATGAGGCTCTAGCAGCAACTTCCTGGGTCAGCTGCAGCTGTCTGATTGATTTTTTTTAGGAACCTGTAAAGACCCGTTACAGTATTCAGTCTACTGGCAGCTGAAAGCAGGGACCAGTTTTTTTAAGTCCTTTTAACATGCATTGCCCTTTAACCCTTGATATCTCTTAAGGCGATACTAGGGCTGCACCAGGGCATGGACAGGTGTGGAAACCAACATCACATTTCTTTCAAGCGATGTTTTTTTTTTAGATTGTAAAAAAAAAAGAACTTCACATCGAGCTTCTTTTTCTGTCACGCCTTCCACATAATGTCCACGAGGACTGGACGAAGGACCTTTCATCTCCGAAGCAGCTTTTTTCCCTATTTTGTCCTCTTGCCTTTCTAATGTACATAAGCGCGCGTGGCCCTCTCCTCGTGCTGCACATCTTGTCTTGTGACATTTCTCGAGTGGCAGGTCGGATTTGTCCTTGCAGTGTTTGCTCCCAGAGAAGAGCAACAGGTCGTAAGGTGAAGACCGTGTCCTTTCTGCAGAGCTCTTCATTTTTCCTCTGCTCCCTTCTCAGACCACATGGCTCAAATGACTGTTTGTTTTATTTTTGGGGCTTCACATGGCGGGGGAGGGGGGTGGTTTACATGTTTGCAAAAAAAACGCAACGAGCAGACCTCGGTTCTAGATGTGACATAGTTGACATTTAAAAAGGATGGAGGAGTCAGTAAGTTAAAGTAGTCTCATGAAACAGATCGACCCCCAACAGACAGCACGCTTTGACCAGTCTTGTATAAGTACTTATTACAGCATGTTGGAGTAAAAGTACGCCAGTTGGAGTACTCCAAAAGTAGCTTTCCAGAAATTGTTCAAATGGTTAAAGTAACGTCACCTTTTAGAGTAATAATACATACAAAATATTATATAATATAAGTAAAAGTGCGAAAGGAACTGATATTTACTGACCTAAGTCTCAAACGTAATTTTCTGATATTAAATGTACTTAATTATTAGAAACTTTGATCATGAATTTTTATGGCCAAACTATCTTTGGGTGTTCGTCTTGTACCATGGCGGCACGATGCACCACGTGCTTCAGTGACACCACAGTTGTTATGCTGCCTTCATCTGTTCTTTAGGGGTTTTTTTATTTTTAATTTTGGCGCTTGGCAACAAACTTGCCGTCAAGAAATCACGATTTCCAAACCGTCTTTTTTCCATATGTGACAAATTTCTTCTGATGTTATTTTGTAGTAACGGGTTAACTTAGTATTAACGAAGATGCTTAGTTCAATGTAGTTGAGTAAAATAAAAGTTTTTCCCGACAATATAAATAATGAAGTAAAGTATACAGACGTGAAAATTCTCCTTAACATTAACAAAGTATTTTTACTTTGTTACATTCAACACTACTGTGGCACACAACGTCCATCGGGACGATACTAACCTCTGCCCGTTACACACATACTAAACACAACTGTTTTTGTATTTACAGTCTTTGTCTCTGTTTCTGTTTCTGGTATTTATTTTTTTCTTATTCTGTTTAATATCCTATGTGTTGTTTGTATGTCTCACCCATCACTAAGGCAAATTCACCACGTGTCAATAGACTGTTTCTGATTTCTAGATTTTCTGATTTCTGATTGTGGTCGTACTGTGGCCGACATTGCAACGCACCGCGACCTAATGACCACACACGCAATCAACCAAAACCCAGGCAAATAAATCATCTTCATTAATGTGACACACATTGCGCAGCATTAGCAACGAGGCTCTAATTACACACACAAACAAACCAAATCCAGCACTCTGCAATATCGAAAACGTTCAAAAGAACAGCACCAGTCCGTAAAAGGAATGCCACAGCTGAATTTAGACCCCACGGAGAGGAGAGGAGAGAGAGAGAGAGAGAGACGGGCACGTTCAAGTCCTCAGCGTTGTGAAATGGTGTGCAGCAGCTTTGAGATGATCGACTGTAATTAATAATCCATGTTTGGATTGTTTTTCTTTTTTCTTTCGTTTCTTGGCCTCAGGTCCAGGTTAATAAGGGCGGAGCTCTCGTCCCCCCGTGGGGTCGAGTATCAAGCGGTTCCACTTAGTCGCTCCCTCTAACCAGAGGCCTGGAGAACTCCGTTGTGTAATTGGATTAAGTCTTGTTTTCGGCGTCTGTGTGCTTTTTTCTTTTTGGCAGCGTTTTCTATATTTGCGGCTTTGTCTATTTTGCAGCCTGTTCTAAATGACGGGCATGTGTTGCCAAATTTAAAATGAAGTGTTTTCAATACTTGTGTTTGTTTCATGACATGTTGTTTTCAGTCATCATGTTTGGGGGGGGCGTATCAGTAGCTCATTCCAGTGGGGAGTTTGTAAACAAGGGTCACGGGTCAAGTCCCCGTATGGACAAAAATTACGGAGTGTGGATTGGTGGCTGGAGAAATGCCAGTTCACCTCTGGGCACTGCCCGGTGCTGTTGAGCCAAGGCACCGTACCCCCCCCCCCCCCCCCCCCCAACCACTCAGGGCGCTGGTCAGCTGACGCCCACTCACTTGACATCTCTCCATTAGTGCATGAATGTCCTGAGCATGATGGGTATTCAGGCCTGTGGTGTGTACCACAGAGTGTATTATAATTTTCCCCACTGGGTGATTGATAATGCTTTTTTTTTTTTTTATTTGTTTAAGTTGTCAGTTGTGTGCCCCTGTCGGCCACCGTAGGTCTTGCCTCTCAACACTTTCACAACATTCTCTGCCGCTCGACGAATCACATTAAAAATAGTTACTTTTTTTTCTCCATCTCGCATACTTTTGCTTAGTTCACTTTTCACTGTAGTGTTTAGGAAACTACAGGAAAGTACATTGTTGGGACTATCTTCAGCGAGGACCAATCCCGCATTTGGTGCTCTAGGGAGAACATTGTGCATCTCGGTTATGTGTGTGGGGCTGAGTGTGTGTGTTTGTGGTCACTGGTGCGTTTGATTTAATGGCACATAAGACGAAGATATGGATGTCTTACTGAGTCCTTTTCCTCTCTTTTTCAGGATTGTTGAAATCTACAGCCGTCGACTACAAGGCGAGTTGGAGTCCGTGTTACACAACACAGCCGATTCAGAGTTTTCATTTGTCTGTTGTCTCTTCTGAGTGACCCCGTTCATGTTTGTTCCGTGCTTTGCGTCCACAGTTTGGATGAGTTTGACACAAACGATCGCCGTGGCGATCACGGGCCCTGCAGCCGACGGCGTCGGCGTGGGTCATCGAGGACGTTTTAACGTCTCCGAGGACCTGGCACCTCATGTCCCTTCTCTCTTCTTTTCTCCTCCCCTCCTTTCGTTCCCTTTGATTTTCTCCTCTTTTCGTCACTATGTGCTCCTTTCCTTCACCCCCTCTTATTTCAACTCCCTCTCCTTTTCTTTTCTCATTTAAATCATTTTTTAACTCATTTTTTCTTTCTCATGTCATTTTTTCCCGGCCTTGGTACACCTTCATTCCCTCCTTCACGCCTCTTCGTTTTTTTTATACGCATATCCTTTGTCTTTCATTACTTTTATTCTAGCACTTGAGTTCCTATTTTTTCATCCCACCTTCTTTGCTTTCTTTTCTTTCTACTTTGCTCTTTTTATTCTCATTTATTTATTCTTTTACCCCTGTTCCTCACTTCATTCGTTTTCATTTCCTGCTTTTTTTGTGTCATCTCTCATAATTTCCTCATACTTTTCTTCTTGTCAGACAGAACTTAAACTCTTTCGCTGCGTCTCATTTCTTTCATCTTCATCCCTTCAATTTACGTTCATTCACGTCCTCTTTTCTGTTACAGCTCGTCCTTTTTCTCGCATCTCTTCTTTTTGCATTACTTTAATCCTAATTCTTTTTTACTTTTTTCATCACATTTATTTCCTTTCACATCTGCAAACATTTTCTTCACATCTTCTTGTCTTTTCTTTCTTTCTAACTTATATTTTCTATTACTCTCCGTTTCCCTTCACTTTACTGCCTTTCGTTACTCTCATCCGGTATCAGATCTTCCTTTCTTACCTCGTCTTTTAAGAAAATGTTTCTAATTATACTTTTTATTAATCCCCAGTTGGGAATTACAATTGTACCTCTATGTTTTACACACAACCTTAACTACAAATACACACCACACCAGAGGTCCTTGACATGCCATATGGGCAATTGGGGGGGGTGCCTTGCTCAAGAGCACCTCGCAGTGTCTGAGTGAACTGTCATTCTCTCCACGCTCCAGTCCATACTTTGCTCCTATGGTCCGTATGGGGACGTGACCCCGCAACCCTCTGGTTCCACCCCCCTACAGACTTAACCTCTCATTCCCTTTACTGTATTTCCATCACTTCATTTCCTTCCTCTTCTCTATTATCTCCTCCTTCTCTTGCACCCCCCCCCACCTTCTTTTTATTCTCTAATTTAAGTCATAGGATCTCCTTCCCTCACCCTTTTTCCCTTTTCTCTACTTAACCCTCTGAACCCACTTTTCACTACTCTGTATCTACCACATTATCATCCTGTTCTTTATTCCCTTTTTGTTTCATTTGCTCCTTTCCTTCATCTCTCTACTTTATTTACTTTTGTTTTTGCTGATGTTTTCATTTTTCTTTCTTTAACATATCTTCATTCCTTCAGCCTGTTTACTTTGCTTCGTTGACCTCTGTTCTGTTACTCTCTTCCTTTCCCTTCACCGCCTCTTCTTGATGTTCTCCTCTCTTTGCATTATTCCATTCATTCCTGTTATGTATCACTTTCATTTCTTGCTTCCTTTTTTCGTTACACCCCTCCTTCCTTCTTTATACTCTCCTCTCTGTGTTTTGGTCTATCTCCTTTTGCCTCTCGTTTTTTTTTCCCTTCCTGTCTCTTCACCTCCTTTAGCGTTGACCTTCTCCTCCTCTCTGCAGCCACATGTGGATGGTTGATGCGAGGGCGTTCAGAAGATGAACGTAAAACCGTCACCAGCACCAGGTTGGGAGTTTTCAGGAACTCCCAAAACCCCCGCGAACGAGTGGTCTACGCTGATTCAGAAGCTGAGGAGGACAAGGCCTTTCTCCTCTTCCCACGTTGCCTGTGGCTACCTCCACCTTCATGACCGCTGCCGTGCCTACCTGTGTGTGTGGTGTGTGTGTGTGTGTTTGTGTTTGTGGTGTGTGTGTGTGTGTTTGTGTTTTGTGTGTGTGTGTGTGTTGCACATCTCACCACATTGACAAGTGTTGTACTGTGTTTCCAGCCCCGATCTATTGAGGGAGCGTTGCCGTGGGTTTGTCTGTGTTAGAGGCTGCGACTGACTGTTGTTTACTTTTTGCGGCGCCCAACGCAGACTTTGCCCTCTTTTTGTCCTCGTGGATGTCCTCCTTCATCAAATATTTTCATGTGGGGCCTTTTTAATGGGGGTGAGATATGTCCTGTGAATGAAATTGTAGTGAATCAGCTGATGGTCTGGATTGCGTGATCCTTCTCGAATGCTAGACCATACATCATGCCAGTTGAGACTGATACCCAAACCCTCTCAATAGAAAAGGCCTCCTTCCTCCGCGGCGCTGTGGAGGAAGGTCTGGCAATGCAAGGACATGGTCGCCGTGCAACTAAACACTCACACTGTTGTAGCTGTTGCCTTAGCACATCCTAGTTGCAGCACACTTTAACATTTAAAATGCTTTAAACTATGATATAAACCTAGACTGGGTAAACCCCGCCCACCAATCATAAACTGGCTCATCTACCTGGCGCGCTATTGGCGGGTTTAACACGATGACGATAGAGAAACGACCAAGCAGCTTCTTGTTTACGTTCAACATAACGTTGGCCACTGAACTCCACCAAAGCGCAGCAACCCAGTGATGCTGCTGTAGCTTCTACGTCACCCGGATCGTTGCTCTGATTGGTTGAAGGACTATCCAATTGTGTACAGAGTCATTTGAACTACTGTGTGCCCATTGGTCACGGTTTCTCTTGTGCAGAGAAAATCCAGAGCAGACTCCCCAGACCAACGCTCAATCTCAAATCTATTGAGCTTGGTCTGGTGATATCCAGACTGATATAAACCTGTAAATTCTGCACATTTAGCCTGGTTCTTCAAATGTAAATCTACATTAAATACAGTCTACAGCCATGTAGACCTGTCCTGTAAAGCCGCCGGCACAGTGGTGCATGTAACTACATGTAGCTAGCAGTGGATAGTAATGGAATATAGCAGCGCTTTCTACCAAAAATCGCTGAATAAAGGCTTGCAAACAAAAAAGCTACACAATCAGACATGTACCGGAGGAACAAACTGGGGCTGATGGCTGTTTGCTGCTGAGAAGGTAGCGTACTAAACAATACAATGTGTTATATTAAGGAGGAATTCTACTCCCTCTCATTACAGCTTTTTACACCGTCAGATAGAGTTAAGGTTGCATGTCTCACGCACACGCACGCACACGCGCACACGCACACACAGAGAAGGAAAATAACATTAAGTCAACCTTAACTAAATAAAGGGCAGCTGGCGAGGACTGCTGGTTCGGACGCCCTGGGTGACAGAAAGACGAGGCAGTTATCAGGTAATGACAGTCTTACTCATCATCAGCTCTACATTCGTGATGCTGAGTGTGTGTGTGTGTGTGTGTGTGTGTGTGTGTGTGTGTGTGTGTCCACATGTTGCCACATTCTGAATGAAACAGGAAACGGTGGAGTGAATGACTGAATAAACAAGGTTATTCATTTATTGTTTAGGCAGCAAGTATGTGACGCACTCGCGCACACGCGCGCGCACGCGCGCACACACACACACACACACACACACACACACACACACACACACACACACACACACACACACACACACACACACACACACACACACACACACACACACACACACACACACACACACACACACACACACACACACACACACACACACACACACACAATACATAGTCTTAACCCTGGAGTGTATTTATGACTCACCCCTTTACGTCCCTGCCTTTAAACACATACAGGAAAAAAAAACACTCTTTTTATATCCCATAACATTCTGTGTTAATGCAGTTTTCAGATCTGATGAGTTTTGTGAAATTTCACTTTGCCTGGCCTTAAGTTGGAGGCCACAAAGGGATTTTTTTGTGTATTTGTTGCTAGACAATCACACAATCAGCTGATGATCAGCTGTCAGTCTTTCAAAACAGGTGTTGGGTGCAGCAGCTTGCAGCGTCTTACTTCATATTAAAATGTACACACTTTAGTTAGCCGCTGCTATATTCCATTGGTGCCTACCATGTCATGGTAGCTTGGCAGGAAGGGGGCTAAATGACCAGGAAGGGGGCTAAATGACCAGGAAGGGGGCTAAATGACCAGGAAGGGGGCTAAATAACGCTCCAAAATAAGGCTACATTTTGGCAAAATTAAAAGTGACATGGCCATTTGAGAGATTTTTGGTTTTATACCGCCTCTGCACTAAAGAAGGTACTCTACTACTGTAGACTGTATATTGTTCATGATAAATGAAAAGTACCAGGAGTGTGCTCATAAACCAGTCAACAAAAAAGACACCCAAGATATTACAATTCATCTTGAGGGGAAACATGAATATATGCATGAGGTTTCATGTCAATTGTTCTTTATGCTCCGGGCCATTGTCTGGAAACCTCTTGACCATATTTATGCACATGAGTACAGAAGCATTAGCACGGAGAGTATGGTCGTATCGGGCTGCCAGGGTTCATGCAGTCACATCAGTTTTATTATACCGTCCAAAATCAAACATTTTTCCTTTGATGGGATATTTGGTCACTCCTCAGAATAAACAATAACAAACTGCACTGAAAGACACAATATATGACTTCAGGAGAGAAGTCCACTATAGTCCCAGAGAGCATTGGAGTAGGACACATCCAATCAGAGGGCTAAAAGCTGGGTGACGTTTAGAGGTTGTTTTTTTTTTTTGGGAAGGGGGGCTTAAAGAGACAGGAGCTAAAACGGAGCGTTTCAGACAGAAGGAGAATACAGGTATATTCAGACAGACAGTGTGAGAAAAATAATGTGTTTTTTAACTTAAAACATGTAAACATGTTCTAGTAGAAACCAAAAATACAAGTAGGAAACTGAAAATGAGAAAAAAAAGAGTCCATAGTTTGGGCTCTTTAAAGAGATGGTTCAGAGGTACTGGTTTTCCCAGAGTCAGAAACTAATTATTGTCTTAGGACAGACCTGTTGCTATGTATTTAGTGTAGTATGAAGTTATGTCTAACAGCAATATTAGGCTGTCTTGGCTCAATTGTTAAGTGTCTATGGAATCAAATAATGTAATTATGATCCCATAGACGTCCAGGGATTGAGCAAAACTAAGCAAGTAAACTAAAGAGGGAGGCCTTTCAGTCTGAGGTAAGGCCCCCAGTCTCAGACTTTGAAAACCACTGCTCTCTAGAGGATGTGCTAAAAGGCTAATGTGTATTAATATTATCTGAATAACAATTACAAAATAAGGATTAGAAAATAATATAGTATATATATTGCAGTTTTTATTTGTTTTCATGCTTCCATCTAATTGTCAAGCGAATTTAAAGCAAACTTTAAAAAAGAAATAAAAGAAAATGCGATTAGAAGCGTTTCCATCAACTGGTTTGTAGCGAATAAACTACTCTACGCAAAGCGTAGTTTTACCAAAAGTTGTCGTTACGCGTGGTTGTAAGTCGGTGTGCAGGGCCAAACCGTTCAAGCTGTTGAACCAATTCCTTAAATTACCCGACGTGGCTGAGGCCCCGGCTACAGCGCACCGCAACTCCACCACGCACCTTGTTCCACATGTGCACGGCGCCCTGGATGGGACCCGCATCCCGATCCCTCCCCCCATCCCATGGGTACCGCGACTATAGTCACGTGAGTTACATGTTCGCTACGTCACAACTTATTTGGCAAAGCGGTTTCCATCTCCCATTTTACGTATTAACTTTTTCAAACAAGGCAAAAACCATCTCAAGCATGCATACAAACTTTTTTGCGAATGAGTTTTTTTCTCTCAAATTTGTCCTTTTGCATCAATATTTTTTAGAGCGTTACTTCAAAATGTGCATAAAAATAGGTTGATGAAACATGACTAATGATAGTGAACATTTTAATCTGTAATCCTGTGATATCACAAGATTAGAATTCCTGTTTAATCTTTGCATAATTGTTCCTCGTTACAGTTGTGTTGGTCAGGAGCTCGACAACAAGAGGATTTTAGGCTCATGTTGTGGTGCAAGCTGAGCACATGACAAACACACACGTGAACACACACAAACGCACACACACACACGTGAACACACACACGTGAACACACTGGTAAAACAGTGTGGCCCTTACTAAGAAATGCTTTAACTCTCCACAAACATCCAGCAATGTGTGTTTTTGTGTTCTCTGCTTTCCAACAAGTCAAAGGGGAGTCTCCGGCATCAGCCAATCGGAGGACAGACAGAGCAACCGCCACTGTCTGCAGAACAAACACACACACACATCATCGATACTGTCCATCTCTGGAGGTTCAGAGGTGAGAGGAAGGGGAGAGCGGAGAGGTTGTACCTGTTTGAGATCATCAATCACCATAAC
>NC_045733.1:29977573-29979366 GCF_008692095.1 Etheostoma spectabile | reverse complement strand
ACAGTGTGCTCTTCTCGTTTATTAACATTCCTTCCTTTAACATTACAGCTTTGCAATGTAAAAAAACAACCCCCACAAACTGCCTCCAGATGGACTTCTGCAGGAGGCTGAGACGGAGAAGGGGGGGGGGGCGGATCCCTGACTCCAGCCACTCCAACGAGCCGTAGCGTGGAGAAGCCGGCACATTTGGACTCTGACAATGCGATCGAAACCCTTCCAGACCTGCACGTGACTCAGCAAAAACCTAGTTTTTTTTTTTTTTTACGGATTTTACTCTCTGGAGCAGCAGGCTGGCCGGTTTGGCTGGATAGTAGGTGAGCCGGGGGAACAACCGAGATACATGTTACACGAAGCTTGGATGAGTTGAAGGGCAGGTTTTTATCTGTAACACACCTCTGGTTGAGCATTTTAACTTTCAACAAGACGGCACGCAGGAAAAGCCCGTTTCAGAGAGCTGATTTAGTTGCTTAAGATAAAATGTGAACCACAAAATCAATATAAACATTTTTATTTTACAAGTCTGGATCTATGTTTGGCAGAATCGATGAGAAATGTGAAGAAAAAATGATGCACAAAGCCACAGCTGCAACTAATTATTATTCCTTCATGGATTCATCTGGCTTTCTCCTTCTATATATCATTTTGGAAATAAAATGTCTGAAAATCAAATGCTTCCTTAAGCCCAAAGTGATGACTTCTAAGTGCTTATTTTGTCCGACTAACAGCCCAAAACCCAAAGATATTCAGTTTACAATCATATATAAAAAAAAAAAACAGCAAATCCTCACACGGGAGAAAGTTTTTTGTCATAATGACTTAAACGAGGAATTGGTTATTCAACTAGCGGCAGATTCAGTTCTGCAGCCGATAATCGATTAATCGTTTCAGCTCTACACAAGACGACCGACATGACACAGGGGCCATAAAAGAGGGGATAATTTAATTTAATTATAAGCATCTTCCACCTTCAGCAGAGACACAACATGGCGGCAGTAGCTCAGTTTGTGGGGACTGGAGGGTCGCTGGTCCAAGTCCCCATACGACCCCCAACTGCCCGTAGGTAGCCCCTCACTCTGGCACCTCTCCAGTTAATGCTTGTGTGTGTGTGTGTGTGTGTGTATATATATATATATATATATATAGGTCCTGTTTGTGCATGTGTGTGTATTTCGGTGTGTGTGTGTGTGTAATGTGTAAAATCAAAAAATGTAAAAATGTAATTTTCCCTTGGATTCATAAAATACTTTTTCTGTGGAATCAACTCTGTCAAACTGTGGAGAAAATGGTCTCTCAACATGGTTTAATGTTTGTTAATCAAAGTTTAAGATTTAAATTGTTTTAGTGTGCGTGATTTTAATTTGAAAGGAAACACTTTCAAAATAAAAGATGCCTGTTTCTCATTTGTGTCAGTTTTAGTGTTTTTGAGGAGGTGTAGTTCAGCTTGTGGCTAGGAAGAGAAATACTTTCCTCTGAAATGCAGCGGTGGGAAGTAACTAAGTACTTTTACTTCCAGGGAATTGTACCTTTTACTCCACTACATTGATTTGACAGATATTAATCTGCAGATTTAAATGTTTAAAACCTATAGGCGATCAAATCAACTACCCAAACACATATGGCACGGTTAAAATTAGATAGATTTTGATACTTTATGTACATTTAACTTATTTTCCTCGTTAAAAATGTTGAATGCAAGATGAGTACAAGGTGAAGGAGTATTTTTACACTGTGGTATTGCTACTTTTTATATTTGTCATCATGGTGTAAGCAGGATTTTCATGCTGTAGCTGGGG
>NC_045733.1:29976298-29977563 GCF_008692095.1 Etheostoma spectabile | reverse complement strand
GGGGGGGGGGGGAGATGCCTTTATCTATATGTTGTATACGGGAGGTGTAATGTATGTTTTGTATCTGTTTACTACGTATTCGTTTTGTATGCACACTACTGCAAGAGCTACTGAACAGATTTTCATTGTATACAACGACAATTAAATATATCTATAATAATAGGCCTTCATTATTTTATTAACTTATGTGTAAAATCTTAATGGAGGAGAAAGTACAATATTCCCTACTGAAAAGTACAAGGGAAGGGTAATGAGAGGAAATACTCAAGTAGAGGTAGCTACTGCTTCTAGTACAGTATTTGAGTAAATATAGCCTACTTATATTCCCTCAGATCGTTTATAAAGTCTTAATTTCTTATCATCTAGACTTCCATCAGCCTATAAAAGGAGTAAAGTGAGTTTGTGATGACTCTCCTCTACCTGACACCTGTTGACCGCAGGACAAATCCCAACAGCCTCTGAGCGGCTTTGAGGATTTACAGAAACTCACCGATAATTTTCTCCTGGTAGCCCTTGGTGAAGAACTGCATGGCGGTGGCTGCCCTCCAGGGGGTTTTGAGGAGCCCCTGCCGCTGGGGGTCCTCCCCGAGCCCCCGCAGGATGGTGGTGTAAGCTGCGGCCAGGGACGGCAGGCTCATCTCGTTGTCCTCCACGCTCCTGGTGCGCTCCTCCCTCCAGCTCTCCATCACGGGCCGGTGGGAGCCGGACTCCGCGCCCGGAGGCTGGGCGGCAGCGGCGCGTGCGGGGCTGCCGGCCGACCGCTTCACCATCCCGTCAAAGTGTCCGTTCAGCACGGAGCCGCTCTCTCTCTTCTCGTTTGAGGTGTACTGTGTCTGCTTGGAGTGCTCCATCACTACTTCTTTTGTCTTTACTCTCGGTTTCCTGCCTGCTGAGAACTTGTTGGGTCAGTTCTTGCTTCTCTTTGATGGCTCACTCCTGTTTTTGGTTAAAGTGCACGCTTCTCCCGCAGCCCTGGCATCCCCAGGCTTTATAACAGCAGCGTAATCCAGGGAGAGCTCCCATTGGCTGGCCGGCTCCCGGGGGCGGGGCCTACATCCCTTTCAGCAGTGGTGGAAAAGGTAAAGTTATGAACGCTACTGTAAAGTTAGGAGAGGTTATTTAAGACTTTAGGAAGTTAGGATGCTTTTCTTAAAGGAGCACGCACTGTTAGTTGAAATAGGGATTATCACAGTCTCCCCTAGCCGGGGATGGGGGGGGGGGGCAGCGCATTTTTTGTCTCAGTCCGGTGCAACACCGGCAGCACC
>NC_045733.1:29972661-29976288 GCF_008692095.1 Etheostoma spectabile | reverse complement strand
AGCTTAGCGTAGTGAATGGAATCCTACGTTGCTGGTTAGCATGTTGGGAGTAAAACTTAGTCAACAAAAAATAAAGTGAGTCAACAAAAGATTTACCAGTTAAATCAGATTCTGCAAGTTAAAGAAGTTTCTGTAAAATGGCCCCAGGCTTTCTGGAGCTTGACCCATACGAGACACTAAAAGGAAGGCTGATTTTTATGTAATACTTTCCATAGGATCCAATGAGATTGGAGCTAAGAGCTGGAGCACACACTTGGTTGGTTTTGGTCATTTCAATGGATTTGTTGACATTTTTACTGCTTGTGAATAAAGTTCACAAGCATACAAGGAAATCAAAGGTAGTAATGTGAACTAAAACATTTATTCAATTGTTAAAATACAGTGAAGTGTTGTTATAAATGAAAAATCAAAGCAAAGGATGCTCCATAATTTTTGAACGCCCATCTGATCCATCACTAACTCTGAAGGCAGTTTTAAAATGTTCTGACTAAGCGCCTCAAAGAACAGAGAACGTATTCATCAACACAGCAAACACTTTTCACACACAAATCTGAACAGAAAAACAATATTTAGTTTTTGTTAAAAGCAAATGCCGAAAGCTTCGAGGAAGGATCCAAAGATTTCTTCTTCTTGGAACTATTTTCATCTGCTTCCACCTGTCCATTGTCATTTTCCGCACCTCCTCCGTCGGCTCTCTTCCTCTTCTTCAGATCTGCAGCGTCTCCAGTTTGGCCTTTTGCTCTTTCTGTCCACAACTGAAGGACACGTGAAAAGAAGAGGACATGAAATGCATGTTCATTACCAAACAACAAAACGGTGTTTTTCTTTTGTTTTAATTCAGACTCCAAACGAACGAGCTCACCCACACACAGTTTGAAATTGCATCCTGTCATGTATAATCACTACTGACAGGCTGCTGCCTCTCTTCCCTCCTCATGCTTTTATCCCCCCCCCCTCTCTTTCTGTCTTAGCCGAGACAAAAGGAAGCCCTTTCCTGGACGTAATGGAGCTGTGATGAATCATCAGGCCTGGTGTGTGGACTGGCAGCACAGGACACACACACACACACACACACACACACACACACACACACACACACACACACAGACACACACACACACACACACACACACACACCCACACCCACACCCACACACAACACACCACACACACACACACACACACACACACACACACACACACACACACACACACACACACACACACACACACACACACACACACACACCACACACACACACACACACACACACACCACACACACACCACACACCCGTGTGATGAAGCACTGCCCATTAACCCCATACATATTCAAACACCAAACACACACAAACACCCCCCATTACAGAGCTGGTAGATGCTACACTGTGTCATCTCGCTATTCAATTGTCATTTTATTGTATTTGGATGGAATAACGCCATCAGGACACACAGAAACACACACACAGACATACAAGGTTTCAGGCCCCTCAGTGTTAAACTGAAAAGCTGTTACAGCGTTTCATTTGAATGATAAAGATAGTGTCGTAGTGTTGCTACAGGTATCAGTGAGTAGGGCTGGGTACCAAATCAGACCGGATTAGCAAATTTTGGTTTCTCATTTCGGTTCCACTTAATGTGTCGACTGAAATATTTTCCCTCTGTCGCTCCGAAACGGACGTAAAAATATCACACTCTCTCTGTAGTATACCGTCAGCTCGCTACCATAAATGTAGGCTACTTTAAAAATGCCATATTTTCCCTCTGGGCTCACCAAAATGGAATTAAAATCATATTGACCATTCACTGCCTGTGATAGCTAGTAAACACATTACACTTGCTCTGCTGGTCTATTGTTAGCGAGTTAGCTTTTAGCTCATTTAAAATGCCTGAAGCGAAGCTGTGGCTGTATGTCACAGCCAAAACTTCCCACATCCCAAAATGCAACAACTGTTTCAAAACAATTAAGTGCAAAAGGGGGGAGCACGTCAAATGTATTGAAACGTGCGGTGACACACGGGGTCCATCTTAAAGCAGAGGGATGCACGGTGTTGGACAGCTTGGGGACATCAGTCCCTGGTCCCAGACCCAGCGGGACCAGTCCGAGTCCGACTGCTAGCGACAGTGATGATCAGGACGATGGCGATTACGACAGCAGCCGTCCTGCAGCTAACCTGGCTAATGCAATATTTATTGCTAATATTGCATTTATACTAACAAATGGTCAAGTGATTTGTTACATATTTAACATTAATTATGTTTTTATGTGTGTCTCTCTCCACCAGCTAGCGGTACATTTATTTTGTTGTTACTTGTTAATAGTTTAACTGTTATTCATTGTCAAATTATTGTAGTTGTGTGTTAGGTGACTTAGGTTGACTTATTATATATTTAAGTACTTTAAAACGTTAATATATTGTTAAATTTAAACAATTTTGTAATTGAAAAAAATAATAAATAATAATAAATAAAGAGCATTTCTTTGACGTAATTTTTCAGTTTTTCAAGAGTCCGTATAGTAAAAATCCAAACGATACCCAACCCTCTCAGTGAGAAGAAGGAAATCACATCAGGGGGTCCAGTTTGAAGGATCAGATGCTGATGAGGTGACGTCAGAAAACCAGTCAACAATGTTGATAACTGATTAATAGTTTGGGTCATTTTTTAAAAAGTAAAAATCCTTAGGTTCCGGCTCTTCAATAGTGAGGATTTGCTGGTTTACTTTTCATCACATTCTTGACCACTAGTGGGTGCTAGGGAGCGATGTCGTACTGTGCACTACAGACAGACTTCTTCCCAGACATCCTGTGGGTCCCAGGACTCCTATGAGATTCCCGTGGGATGGGGGTCAGTTTTACTATTCATCCCGTGACTGAGACGCTGCAGCCGTTGAAACAACCCAAAGAAAACTGAAGCAGGAATAAGTGTCCATGAATATTTATACCATATTGGGTTTCTGCATTCACGTGCATGTCTATATCCTCGACGTTCCACTTCAGGGATTGCTCCGTTGCCGACGGAAATTGCGCCGAATTTCACTCATTCAGGCAGGATATCCGTTGCCTTGGGCTTTTTTTGTGTTTGCATTTTAAACTCCAGTGGATTTCTGAGGACTATGGTTACCTGGTCTTCGATCTTGCAGGGAATCCGAAAGCTAGCGAGACTATCTGTCCAATCTGAGACTATAGTTACCTGGTCCTCAGATCTCTGCAGGGTAAATCCAGACAGTAGTAGACTATCTGTCCAATCTGAGGACTAAGGTTACCTGTCCTCAGATCTCTGCAGGGTAAATCCAGACAGCTAGCTAGACTATCTGTCCATCTGAGGACTATGGTTACCTGGTCCTCAGATCTCTGCAGGGTAAATCCAGACAGCTAGCTAGATATCTGTCCATACTGAGGACTATGGTTACCTGGTCCTCAGATCTCTGCCGGGTAAAACCAGCAGCTAAGCTAGGGACTATCTGTCCAATCGGAGGTTTCTGTTGCACGACTAAAACAACATTTGACCGAACACACGTTCCACCAGAACATCTTCCTCTCTGAGGCTATTTGGCAGCTGCGCCGTTGCTCCGTTCGGTGCTTAGCACCCCCCAAGACGATTGTGATTGGTTTAAAGAAATGCCAA